>NW_026996463.1:0-39486 GCF_035044405.1 Drosophila montana
AGGGTATTTGTCGTCAATAGTCTGCTGGTTTAGTTTTCGAAAATCTTTTAACAGTCTTTTCTTCCTGTCTACCAACTCTTCGACACCTTTTTTGTAGACTACCCATATTGGGTTATTATAAGAGGATCTGGACGGACTTATTATGCCATCTGCCAAAAGTTGTATAAGCTCTGCATTTACAAAATCTGCAACGCCCATTGGGTAAAGGTAAGGGTTTGAATAGACGGGCATCAGTTCGTATGGTAGTCTATGGTATGGTATAGTGTTAATGTTATAGGGTAGGTAGGGACTCGTTTGGGTCCGCGAAGGGCCCATGACCTTTATTTGATAATTTTATTAAAATCTTCCCTTACGGTGTGCGGTACGTCCGCGTCGTCGATTTTTATTAAGTTCACATTTTGACACTACGTAAACAAAATTATTTTCGAACCATGTTAGTGTTCAATTATGTTTTGTGTTAAGTCAATTCGAGCCCAATGATACCGTCGAAAACTTTTAGGCTGTGCTAGATGAAAAAATAGAACTTTGCATTAAAAATATGTATCAGACATTTTTGTTCGATTTTTGTATGCCCATGTCAATGATTTTGTGTAATTCTTAGAATCTCCCGTGTCTATTAATAATCTAATTATTTGTCCTGCTACTGTACGCGTGATGTACGGTAGCGTGGTCTTTCCCCTAAAAAAAATTACAATATTCTGCATCGGACAAATTTTCGTCGACCGCTGCAGCCTCAGACTGTGCCTTGGTCTCATACATTTGATCATTAATTAACCTTCTAACGGCTTCGCAATAACTGGTCTTGTGAACCTTGGGTTCCTCTATGACTTGTTTGTTGTCTAGAGCGCGACGAAGAGTCGTGGTTCTGTTGTCTATGGGCTCTAATTCTTTTCGTGCTATTTGACTCATTATTGTGCTGAGCCATGTTTCTACTACCCTGATATTTAGTGTAATATGCCTGGCATAATTCTCTGCGAACATATACCTGACATTGCTTACTTCTGCCTCTTAGGCCAACGCCAGGGCGGATGGCAGATCTTGCGGTTGAACGGGAAACACTTCCTGTTTGAGGGACTTTTTAAGCCCAGATAGGAAAGTATCCAGCGCGTCGTCTCTGAATTTTGAACTGAACTGTTGCGACATCGTGGGTTATTATTGTTTTATTTGTCTTTTTTTTTTGTGATTTCTTTCAATTTCGTCGTTGTATTTTAGTAAAGCCAGGTCACCTTGCCTCATTGTATCCAATTTGAGCGGGAAGTGGCTGTTGAGTGGTGGTTGAGCGGGAAACAGTGCCTGTTTGAGGGACTTTTTAAGCCCAGATAGGAAAGTATCCAGCGCGTCGTCTCTGAATTTTGAACTGAACTGTTGCGACATCGTGGGTTATTATTGTTTTATTTGTCATTTTTATTTGTGTTTTCTTTCAATTTCGTCGTTGTATTTTAGTAAAGCCAGGTCACCTTGCCTCATGGTATCCAATTTTTGTAGGATAACAATAATCGGAGTTTTGTCTGTGTAAGTATAATCTAAGCTGGCAATAATTGCGTTAAAATTTAAGACCGTGTTAAATGACGCTAGTGATGCGTATGCAGGGCCTCCAATTTCGTTGCGAATAATTGCAACCGTCGGGAGCTACCGTCATAAGGTTTAAAAATTTCGTATGCTGCAATTGCGGCCTGTCGCCAAGAGACATAATATTCTTGGTAGCCATCAAATTGTGGTATAGACTTTACAATGTCTAAGGGTTCATTACAAATAACCGTCCCTGTAATTTTGGCTGGTTCGTACACTACTGTGTCTTGTCCATTTTGTATTCTCTCGCTATGCATTTGTTCTTTTAATGCTCTTCATTTTTCTTTAACATTTTTCTCTTTGTGCAATATTGCACCATTTAAGGCAGACTCTATCAATTGTATAAGCTGTTCTTTAATCATATTGTTCACTGTTTGTTGTTTTTGATTTTTCGATAGATTTTCTTGTGACTCGGTAAAGTATCCTGGTCACTAGCACTATTTCTATACATTAGTTCTAACTCAATTTCTATACATTAATTCTTGAGTAAGGTCAACGGAGCTTTTTCGTATGTTTTCATACCCTGAACCCATTAAAAATAGGTAAAATGGGTATAATGTATTTGTGCAAATGTATGTAACAGGCAGAAGGAAGCATCTCCGACCGCATAAAGTATATAAATTCTTGATCAGCATCACAAGCCAAGTCGATCTAGCCATTTCCGTCCGTGTCGTCCGTCCGTTCGTATGTAGGAACGCAAGGATCTCAGAACCTATAAGAGGTAGAGAAATTTTAGATGTAGGTCCTCCTAGTGCCCGCGCCGATCGAGTTTGTTTCCGATAATCGATAACTTGTCCCGTTTCCAAATAATCGATAAAAATCGATATCAAAATCTTGTTTTTTGAGCAATTTTAGTAAATAATAAGAGCTAGAGTCACCAAACGTGACACGTAGCTTCTAGATTAGTATATAAATTAAGCCATGTCCCGAGGCGTCTTTAGTTAACTCAAAGGGTTGGCTAAATCAGCAAGCATGACGTCCTCTGACTGTAGTATTTTTTAAATTTATTTAAAGCTTTTAATTGCTCTGTTGTCAAGTCGAGCTTGACGTTTTTGAGTTATTGCCACCTATTTCGCCATTTTCGCCCTTTAATTTGTCTGTTGAAGGTCTTGCGATCGTAGCAACTCCCTTTAAAAAATAAAACATCTGTAGTAACTTGATAATCCCAAAAATTATCTGAGATAATTTAATTTGTTAAGGACTTTGTCAATGTCCTTAACATGGTCTTCTTTACTCGTGGAGAATATTATTACGTCCTCGGCGCAAACATAACAAGTTTTCCCGATTTGTTCCCGCAGGACATCATCAATTGCCTGTTGTAATATGCTGGGGGCGTTTTTACAGTTGTTCTTATAAACTGACTTAGCGACGGCTGCACGTTGCTACGCCGTCGAAGCCGTCATATGTCTTTATGTAAAGCAACGGAAACGTTTGTGCTGGGCAGAGAGTTATATGCACATAGTACCTTATGTATGTATACGGTCAAAGCCTGACAGTTATGCTGACTAGGCTCTGGCCGTTGGCCGCTACAGTCAAATGCGAAATCCTTCAGTTTTGTTTACGTCAACGACAAAGTGTCGTTGTTTGGTTTATGTTTATGCAATTATGTATTGCTGTTAAATTATTGCTAGGTACAGAATACCCTCGATATATGGGCATCTTACATCTCCCTCCTTTTGAAAAATAACGTAACCTAGTGAAGAATATTATTTTTTATTTTATTTATTTTTTTTTTTTTCTGTGCGTGTATTTAAAGTCTAATTTATGTCCTGCTTCATTTTTTAATAAGACCCTATCTCCTATTGATATATTTCTGTTTTTGATTTTTAAATCATATAATTCCTTATTTTTTTTCTTATGTTCTTCTAACATAATTCTTGCTCTTTTGTATGCTACTTCTAATCTATATTTACTATCTTTTGCATAATCGTATATATTGTAGATTACTTCTATATTGCTTATACTATTAAATTGTTTTGGTAAATTACATGATTTACCAAATACTTACTCAAATGGACAATAATTATGTGCCATAGAGGGGGTCGTGTTGAAACAAAAAACGAAATATTTTAGCCATACGTCCCTATCAGTTATATCAACCGATATATAAGAGCGTATGAATTTATTGAAAGCTCTATGACTTCTTTCGATTGTTCCAACTGTCTGGTGGTGGTGTGCAGTAGATGTTATATTTTAATTTTTAGATATTTGCACAAGTCATTTATGTATTCTTATATTCTGTTCCCATGTCCGTAATGAACGTCTTCATTGGACCGTATTTCAGAATAAAAGATTAAAATATAGCTTTAGCGACATTGTTTGCGCTATTATTCGCAACTTGTACCGCAACTAGATATTTAGTTAAGTAACATATTAGCGTGACTGCATATTCGTTGCCATTTTCTGATTTTGCTAATGGACCAATAGTGTCCACTATCACTCTGTCGAAAGCATTTATAGCTGTATTAGTTATTGTTAATGAGGTCTTATTGTACTTAGTTGTTTTTGCTTTTTGGCATTTTTGACATTTTCGTATGTACTCAGCTATATCCCGAGTCATACCCTTCCAAATATAATGTCTTTTGACCTTGGCCATGGTTTTTGTAATGCCTGTGTGACCGCCTTGTATAGGATCGTCATGGTATGTATCTTGCTGTAATTTTCTTACCTTGTTTAAAGAAACATAGCAAATTTTTTACATACAAGGTGACTACTTTACGTACTTCGTCATTCATAAACGTTGGGCTTTGAAGCTTCTTCTGTAGATTGCCTAGGCAATCCTACTATTTCATTTCCTGCGCAGGATTTTTGTCTTGTAGTGACTTTCTTGACATTCCCTGTTATGTTTTGTAGTTCTTTGATGGTTATTCTTGATACCGCATCAGCTACTTAATTATCTTTTCCCTTTAGATACTCTACCGTTAAATTATATTCCTCTAACTCAAGCCTCATACGTGTTAATTAAACTTGGATTAACCATTGAAAATAAATATTTAAGAGGTCTGTGATCTGTTTTGACAGAGAAATGTCTACAATAAACATATGGTCTGAAATGTGTTATTGCCCAATGAATTGCTGCTAGTTCCGGCTCCGTTGTACTCTTGTTACTTTCTCCCTTGGTGAATGATTTGGATGCTTGTGCAACTGGAAGTTGGAGTCCGTTGTGGCTTTGAGTTAAAACCGCTCCACAAGCTTGCTTCCTCGCATCCGTTTTTATACAAAATTCTTTTCTGAAGTCTGGGTATTGTAACAGAGTCGGTTTAATAAGTTGAGATTTTAGGTATAAAAACGCATTGTGACAATCATCCGTCCATTCAAATGGAACATTCTTTTTATTTTGTCTAGTTATGTGCCGTGCAAAGTCCGCGAAGTTTTAAATAAATAGTCTATAATAATTGAAAAATGCAACGAAACGTCTAGGGCTGTCCGCATCATGTGGGACTGGGTTATTTTGAATAACGTCGTATTTTGTCCCAGAAATGTGACTTCATGCATACAAAATTAACATTTTTCAGGATGCAGCTTTAAGTTGTATTTCCTGCATTTGTTAAAAACATCAGCTAGGTTTTTAACCATATGCTTTTCCGGACAACCAATTACTATTAGTTCATCCATATAAAGAATTGCTTGCGAAGGTTCAAGTCCAGAGAATGATATAGTCATCATTCTCTGAAATGAATTCGGATTCGAATTTTTAAACAAATGGTAATCGCGTAAAGCGATAGGAGACATTGCTCGTTGAAAAAGACGTTATGTCTCTTGAATTATTGTCGAGTTCAATTTGGTGAAAACCTGACATTAAGTCAAGGCATGAAAAATATTTCGCTCTACATAGTTGATCTAAAATATCATCATTTCTAGATAGTGGGAACTTATCAGCTAACAGCTTTTTGTTGATTTGACGATAGTCAATTACCAATCGCCATTTATTCTTATTGGATTCAGAATGAGAATTCCTTGGGACTAATAAAAGTAGGCTATTATATTCTGACACAGATGGTTGGACTATTTTGTCGTCAACTTGTTTTTGTGCTTGGGCTTGGATTTCTTCTTTTCGGCTGTGAGGACTTCTATAATTTTTTATGTAGACTGGTTCATATTCTTTCAATCTTAGCTTTTGTTTATAAAAATTATTAGTTGAAATGGATTCGGTTTCTAGTCCAAATATATCTGTACAATCAGTGCATAATTAAGATAATTTTGCTTTAAACTGTGGTGGAAAATTTTTGGAAAACGAGACATGACTTTTTCTTTTCTACTTCCATTGTTTGTTTGAACCACATCGCTGTTCGAAAGTGATTTAAAATTTAGATTATTTATAATTATTAATTAATCGGTACTGGTTGTGTTCAGTAGTCGGACAAATGCGTTTCGTGTGGTACAACGGTATTTGCAACATAAAAACCAGTTTGAACTTCATGGTTTGGAATTAGTAAACTATCTTCACTTGAAGATAGTTCGATTTTTAGGACAATTTTTTCTCTGTTTCTACATGGTTAAATGATACGAATTTTTAATATTTATGCTAAGATTGATAGTATGAACCCTTTTCTTTTTTTCTGTTGTGTATCTAAAGGTTGTTCGGAGTTTCCCTATGTATTTTGGGCTACTCTTACATTGTTACGGTTGTTGTTGTTATTATTGTTATTGCTATTGTTTCTGTTAGAATTGGTAGTATTGTTTCTGTTATAGTTCCCACGTCCTCTGTAGCTATTATTGTAGTTCTGGTTGTTGTAATTCCTATTATGGTTATAATTGTTATTATAACGAGCATTTCATCTACCACGATAATTACCTTTATTGTTAATACCGTGGTAGGCATTACCTTTCCTGGAAAACCAAACTGTATTCACATCACCGGTAATTCTCGTACTTGTACGAATGTATGCGCTTATAGCTGCATCCATTGTGGAGCATGATCTGCTGGTATTCCCTCATCGATAAACAAAGCTTCGAGCTGCTTTCGTATATTATCGATTTCACTGGTAAATTGTGTGGCCGTTTAACCTTTCTGCTGTACTGTAGCTAAATTGGCCTTCACATTTTGCGATGTCTCGCCTACAATTATAGTCTGCAATTTATCTATAGTTTCAGCTTTGAAGTTTCATCTTTTACTTTGTATAATGTTGTGCCTACTATTTTTGATTTAATCCCTTCAATGGCAATTTCTTCATATGGTCCCTTTGTCAGGTCGATCAATTTAATTGCTGTGATAAATCTCTGAAGATGAATATTCTTTCCATCGAACTCTGGCACTGCTGATGAAATTTCTATTGGGCGGCTAATGTATCTGCCATAGTGACGGGCTTTAGTTCAATTAAGCTTGAGTTTGAATCTGCCTCTGAATACTATCATTTATATCTTCTTCTTTTACCTCGTTTTCAGGGTCACCAGTTGATTCAAATTCTTCTGGTAGATCTACATCTCTTGGTGTTGATTCTGGTTCTTCACCTGTTTCAACTGTCAAAGGGGTATTTAGGATAGATTGTGATGATATATCTAATTTATACCTATCTTTCACAGAAATAAGATTTGATCTAAGTCTAATTAAGAGTTTTGATACGTATGACCAGTGTGTCTGGTTTTATTTGTCACTCTGGTCGTGTATTAGTGTGCGCGCCTGATTAAAATATGCTACCATTATTGTTGCGTGTTTATTCAAGGTCACGTCTAGAATATTCCTATTTTGTGGTTGGCATTTATATAATTTATCATAAGTGTTGCTAATTTATTTTAATTTGGCACGTCGTTTGCCTTTCCTTGATATTTTTTTCTTAGGCATTTGTTATGTATTGTGTAATTTTTGAAAAACATACTGGCTGACATTAATATTACAATGATAATTAATAGTGTGCTTATAAGGCTTAAATCCTGATGTTCTACTTCTACTTTATTAATTACGTTAGCAGTGGAATCAACTGTCTTAGTGTCTATTAAGCCCATTTCTACCGTGTCTATCTTACTTATACTGTTGTCAAACATGATCAAAAATTGTACTTTTTTTTGTTAAATGTAATAAATTGTTTTTAGTTAAATCAAAATGTTAAATTTTATTTTGAATATTTTACAATTTATAGCTTTCTTTTCCTACCTAGTGTTTCGAATGGCTGTACAGACCAAACGTCTTGACGGTCGACTCAATTGTCGTCGGGCATTATTCAATTCTTAAGATTTAGTTGTAACTATTTAATATAATATGTTGGGCGCTCTTAACAGCGCTGCCGGTCATCTCGTTATTGGGTGCTCTTGCTGCTACTCCCACGTTGACGTAAGCGGCGGTCTGCCTCTCGTCTTAGTTGCTTTGTATTCCCTCGTAGGCATAAGGGTCGGTCTGCCTCTCATGCAACTCGGCTTAGTTGCTTTGTATTCCCTCGTAGGCATAAGCGGCGGTCTGCCTCTCATGCGTTGGTTGACTCTGCTGGTGCTATTGCTTCCTGAATACGGCAGGTGCCCTCGCAATGGGGGCTGTAGAGAAGACAGTCACAATCTGGTGGGCATCGGAGCGGGCGTGCTGGTATCTTTCTTGGCGGTGGACGATGATTCTTTGTTAGTTTTATATCTTTAATTTGTGAGGGGCAGCGCTCGCTCTTTGACTTTAATAACGATTTGAGATGTTAGAGTTCAACATTTAGTTTGACTGCAGAGTCCCATGGCAGGGGAATTTCGAATTTATATAGACATCTTACTTTTTCAGACTTTCTATGTGTGATTCGCTCCTCAATGCCACTGCGTCTGGGCTTGGTGTTTGCCCTAGAGCTCATGCCCTGTACTCACTCAGTATTTATTTGATTTTCCAGTCCTCCAGCTCTAGCTCCAGCTCCAGCTCGTCTGCTCAACTCCAGGCAGGTTATAGCTTCTTTTGATATATAGTTAAAAGATTGGGGTTTGTGTTGTTTTGGTTATTTCGACACGTCCGGTCGAAGTCAAGTTTATTTCCATAATGTACTAGGTACATTGTACCCTCGATATATGGGCATATTACAAGGGTATTTGTCGTCAATAGTCTGCTGGTTAAGTTTTCGAAAATCTATTACCAGTCTTTTCTTCTTGTCTCCCAACTCGTCGACACCTTTTTTGTAGACTACCCATATTGGGTTATTATAAGAGGATCTGGACGGACTTATTATGCCATCTGCCAGAAGTTGTATAACCTCTGCATTGACAAAATCTGCAACGCCCATTGGGTAAGGGTAAGGTTTTGAATAGACTGGCATCAGTTCGTATGGTAGCTATCGCGTAATTTTATAAGGCAGGGACCGCGAAGGCCCATGATTGTTTGATCATTTTATTAAAATCTTCCCTTAAGGTGTGCGGTACGTCCGCGTCGTCGATTTTTATGAAGTTCACATTTTGACACTTCGTAAACAAAATTGGTTCCGAACCATGTTATTCAATTATGTTTTGTGTTAAGTCAATTCGAGCCCAATGATACCGTCGAAATCATTTTGGCTCTGCAAGATGAAAAATAGGAATTTGCATTAGATAGATGTATCAGACATTTTTGTTCGTTTTTGTATGCCCATGTCAATGATTTTGTGTAATTCTTTGAAGCTCCCGTCTATTAATAATCTAATTATTTCACTTGCTGCTGTACGCGTGATGTACGGTAGCAGGGTCTTTCCCCTAAAAAATTACAAGATTCTGCATCGGACAAATCTGTAGTGTGTATATGCTCTAACAGAATACCCTGTACTGAAATATAAAGTATGCAGCACTTTGTTGCATACAATAACAATTATATAGTAAACAAGCCCAGAGCCACTTTATGTATTGGCTCTGTCTCATATTACGCAGCGCAGTTCATTAGCCTCACTAGCTGACCGTTTATGCTTACGCTGCATATCCTACGCTCCGTCTGAGCGCATTCCGTGAGCAATATATATGCTCACTAATACAGGCATATGCGAGCTACTCACTCTCCCTTTCTTTGTAGCTGTAACCCAATAACAGCATAAGTATAAATGTATATCCATAGGCTAAGCGCAACTTTTAAAAGGCGAATAAATTCATTGAGAATATACCCGCAACACTGCACTCGAACTCGAATCTAGGCCACAACAATAATGTCCGAGTTACACAAAACAATTCGGAAAACCAGCAAGACCCTTAAGATATTCACAAAGAAATACAAAAGTACACACAGTAAATCTAAACCTCAGTATTTTTATTAAAATAAGTAATGAAAAAACAGGCAAAGCATTTACGCTATTGCTAGATACTGGTGCAGACATATCTCTATTAAAAGAAAATGTTGATATATTTGAAAATATCAATTCAAACATATCAACCCAAATATCTGGAATTGGTGAAGGTTCAATAGTTTCTAAAGGTTTAGTATTTGTAGAATTAACTACAGGAAAATATGTCATTCCACACGAATTTCATATAGTCGGACAAGATTTTCCAATACCTAGCGATGGCATTATTGGTATAGATTCCTTTAAAAAATATTATTGCCAATTAGATTTCACACAAACATGTAATTCTCTAATACTTCGGCCAAATAATTTAAATTATCCAATAAAACTACCAATAATTCACACTTGTGATAATAATGCCACAATACTTCCAGCTCGTTCTGAAGTGGTCCGTCAATCAACATTGTTTCGCCAGAAAACAATATTTTTATTCCAAATCAAGAAATTGAAAAAGGAATATTCATTGGAAATACTATTTCCAAGAATCAACAAACATTTGTCCGAATTTTAAATACAACAAATTCAATAAAAATAGTAAATCTTAACGACATTAAAATAGAAAAGATAAGTGACTACTTTACTAAAACAGTCCAAGAAATTAGCAAAGATCGCCAGGAAATGGTGATGAAAAAATTACAATTACGACTTAAAGATACTGAGCCAGTGTACATAAAAAATTACAGAGTTCCTCATACTCATAAAGAAGAAGTAAATAAACAAGTCGAAAAACTCATCTCGGATAAAATTGTAGAACCCTCTGTATCGGAATATAACAGCTCAATACTTCTCGTTCCCAAAAAGAGATTACCGGGATCCGATACCAAGAGATGGCGACTAGTTATAGACTATGGTCAAATAAATAAAAAATCTACTCTCAGACAAATTTCCGTTACCAAGAATAGATGATATTCTTGATCAATTAGGAAGAGCTAAATATTTTTCATGCTTGGACTTAATGTCCGGTTTCCACCAAATAGAACATAAAGAACAATCTAGAAATATTACGTATTTTTCAACGAGCAATGGCTCTTATCGTTTCACACGATTACCATATGGATTAAAAATAGCGCCAAATTCTTTTCAAAGTATGGAGACAATAGCATTTTCGGGATTAGACCCTTCACAAGCATTCTTGTATATGGATGACTTAATTGTCGTCGGTTGTTCTGAAAATCACATGATCAAAAACTTATCAAACGTTTTTGACCTGTGTAGGAAACACAACCTTAAACTACATCCAGAAAAATGCACATTCTTCATGCATGAACTAACTTTTCTAGGTCACAAATGTACTGATCAAGGTATTTTGCCAGATGAGCATGCCAGACCTTAGGAACTGTGGAACGCAGTCATAGAACGTTAAACGAATTCATTCGTTCTTATATATCAGTTGATAAAACTGATTGGGATGTTTGGTTACAATACTTTGTACTTTAATACAACACCATCCACAAAGCATGACTACTGTCCCTTTGAATTAATTTTTAGTAAGGAAGCTAATATTAGCAAGGCATTTAATGGTGTAAATGAGCACATTAAGCCTCTATATAATATAGATGATTACGCTAAGGAATCAAAATATAGGTTAGAGTTAGCATATAAAAGAGCTAGGATAATGTTAGAAAAACATAAGGCAAAATATAAAGAATATTATGATAATAAGGTTACGGATTTTAATTTAAAAGTAGGAGATAAGGTTTTATTAAGAAACAATACTGGCTATAAATTATAACTAGTTTATTTAGGCCCCTATGAAGTATTAGGAATAGAAGATAGAGTTAACTTTATAATAAGAGGTAAAAAGGGTAAAGAACGAAAAGTTCATAAGGATAGATTAAATATTTCTTAATGCATAATGTCTAGAAATACAAAAAAAAAACATAATTGACGACCTGATCAGCCAAATGAAAAATAAAAATGTTTATACAAATAAACGAACTATGATAATAAAATTTATCTAAAAACAAAAAAAAATAAATTTGGTTTAATTTCGATATCTACAATACTTTTGTATTTTTATATACCTACATTTTAATATCCAAAAAATTTTTCAATTTATATCAATATATGTTAATCAATTTAAAAAAAAAAGAAAAAAAAAAAACACAAAAAAAAAACTAAAAAAAACCTACAATGATTAAGTTCATTTAATAAATACACATTCATAATGTTACGTTATTTCTCTAAAAAGGGAGGTGTAGTGTGTATATGCCCTACCAGAATACCCTGTACGTAAATATAAAGTATGCAGCACTTTGTTGCATACAATAACAATTATATAGTAAACAAGCCCAGACCCACTTTATGTATTGGCTCTGTCTCATATTACGCAGCGCAGGGTACTAGTCTCACTAGCTGACCGTTTATGCTTACGCTGCATATCCCACGCTCCGTATGAGCGCATTCCGTGAGCAATATATATGCTTACTAATACAGGCATATGCGAGCTACTCACTCTCCCTCTCTTTGTAGCTGTTAACCAATAACAGCATAAGTATAAATGTATATCCATAGGCTAAGCACACATTTTAAAAGGCGAATAAATTCATTGAGAATATACCCGCAACACTGCACTGACGTGCTGACTGTTTTTATTATAATATATATAAATTTGTGATAAAGAAGAAATACAATTTCTACAAATCTTCGTCGACCGCTGCAGCCTCAGACCGTGCCTTGGTCTCATAAATTTGATCATTATGCTGCTCTTGAGTTGTGTGGGTAACCTTCTGACGGCTTCGCATATTGTGCTGAGGCTGGTTTCTACTACCCTGATATTTAGTGTAATAGTCCTTTCATAATTCGCTGCGAACATGTACCTGTCATTGCTTACTTCTGCCTCTTGGGCCAACGTCAGGGCGGATGGCAGATCTTGCGGTTGAGCGGGAAACACTGCCTGTTTGAGGGACTTTTTAAGCCCAGATAGGAAAGTATACAGCGCGTCGTCTCCGAACTTTGCGTTGAGGACTGTTGCCGCAGCCACATCGTGGATCATTATTGTTTTATTTGTCAGTAGCGTAAGTTTTCTTTCAATTTTGTCGTTGTATTTCGCCTTGCCTCATTGTATCTAATTTTTGTAGGATGACACGAATCGAAGTTTTGTCTGCGTAAGTATAATCTAAGCTGGCAATAATTGCGTTAAAATTTAAGACCGTATTAAATCACGCTAGTGATGCCTCTAATTTTGTTGCGAATAATTGCAACCGTCGGGAGCTACTGCCTTAAGGTTTAAAAATTTCGTATGCTGCAATTGCGGCCTGTCGCCAAGAGACATAATTTTCTTGGTAGCCATCAAATTGTGGTATAGACTTTACAATGTCTAAGGGTTCATTACAAATAACCGTCCCTGTAATTTTGGCGGGTTCGTACACTACTATGTCTTGTCCATTTTGTATTCTCTCGGTATGCATTTGTTCTTTTAATGCTCTTAATTTTTCTTTAAAATTTTTCTCTTGGTGCAGTAGTGCACTATTTACGGCAGACTGTTTGTTGTTTTTGATTTTTCGATAGATTTTCTTGTGACTCGGTAACGTATCCGGGTCACTAGCACTAGAAGAGGTCACTAGCACTATCTGAACCAACTCAATTTCTTTACATTAATTCCTGAGTAAGGACAACGGAACTTTTACGTATGTTTTTATACCCTGAACCCATTAAAAATTGGTAAAATGGGTATAATGTATTTGTGCAAATGTATGTAACAGGCAGAAGGAAGCATCTCCGACACCATGTTATAATGTATATAATGTTTTTGTGCAACTGTATGTAACACTCAGAAGGAAACACCGACCGCATAAAGTATATAAAGCCAAGTCGATCTTGCCATTTCCATCTGTCTGTCCGTCCGTCCGTCCGTATGTAGGAACGCAAGGATCTCAGAACCTATAAGAGCTAGAGAAATTTTAGCTGTAGGTCCTCCTAGTGCCCGCGCCGATCGAGTTTGTTTCCGATATTCGATAACTTACTCCGTTTCCAAGTAATCGATAAGAATCGATCTCGAAATCGTGTTATTGCACAATATTGGTAAATAATAAGAGCTAGAGTCGCCAAACTTGACATGTAGCTTCTAGAATAGTATATATATATCAAGTATCTTTCATGTTATAGCAATTGCCACCACCCCTTTACCCCACAAAGCTATAAATCAAGTTAATAAACCAACTTGTATTGCTCATTAATTTAAGCCATAATTTATGCAATTGAGAATACACAAATATTCTATGTTCTATTCTACAATAAGATGCACTGCCGAAAATTTCATTAAGATCGGTAAAAAAACACAAAATTTATGTGCGCACGTGTTAACATCGGCTAGAGCAAATTCTAGGAATTTCTGTATACATATACACACACACATTCATGCGCGACTTCTTTGAATTCTATCAACAGCATTGCAATTGCGATTGTATTGTTTTCTGTGCTGCTATTTGAATTCGTTTTTTCTCATTAAGACTTAATTGTTGGTGTGGCTATTGACTAGAGGCGGCAGAAAGTGGTGCGGTTGGTTGCGAGTTCGAACCCTCCCAAGGAAACAATTTTTTTTTTACTTTAATTTTACTTTATTACTACTAAAGCAAGCGGGCGCGTTGGGCGAGCATCATTTGGTGTTGGAAGAAGAGGGTTCAGGGTATCCCCTAGTCGGGAGCTCCCGACTAGAACATTTTTGGTTTTTCCGTGGCGTTTTCATACACGTTTTTATTTGAATTGGTTTTTTCTCATTAAGACTTAATTGTTGGTGTGGCTTTTGACTTAAATTCGTTGCTGGACTGGATTTTTATGTAAAAAAATAATAAAAGTAAGCGAGTGTGATGGCAAGTATGATGAACTAAAAGGAATATTTTTCGTAGAATTTACATGTAGCTACAATAGTGCGGATATTCATCAGCAGCTGCAAGAAACAAAAAAGAAGAGCAATGAGTCACTACACGAATATATGCTATATATGAAAATAATTGCGTCAGCTGGCTATGTCGAAAACGCGGCTGTCATAACCCATATTGCAGACGGTCTTGACATAAGAAACGAGTACAAATATGCAATGTATGGATGTAAATCCTTCAGAGCCTTGAAAGAAGAGTTTGGTATATATGAACGTTTGACCATATCCGAGAAGAAGATCAACGGAGATCACCCAAGAGCAAGTGTCAAACAGCAAAGTGCGCCAGGCGGTAATAAAGAATATTGCTTTAACTGTGGCTCAGGCGAACACAAACGCAAAGATTGTACGGCTGAAATGAAATGCTGTAAGTGTAATCAAAGCGGTCACATTTCATGCAACTGTGCTGATAAAGTCGACAAAGTTGATAAAGTTCAAAAAATTGCTGATCGCAGTCGCATTAAAAAAATTTGGATAAATGACATTGAAGTTCCCTGTGCCGAACATGGTGAGATATTGGAGAAGCTGCAGCGGGCTAAATGGTTCACCATAATGGACCTTGAAATTGGGTTTTTCCATGTGCCCATTGAAGAGCAGAGCAAGGCATATACAGCCTTCGTCACAAAGGAAGGTCTTTTCGAGTTTAAGAAAGCGCCTTTCGGCAATCGCCAGCATCGTTCATTCGGTTCGTTAACTATATATTTTAGGAACTGATCAACGATGATGTGATGCAGCTTTATACGGACGACATAATTGTTTACGCCGCGTCGCCCGATATATGTATGCAGAAAAAAAAATTGGTTCTGGAGACAGCTGCGCAATTTGCTCTTAAGATTAAATGGAAACACGCATAAGCATTCTTGGCCATATTATCGAGGATGGGCGAATCTGGCAAAGAAAAGACAGCAGCGGTCAGCCATTTTGCTACGCCTTAGGACATTAAACCAGTACAAGCCTTTCTGGGGCTCACCGTCTTTTTACTGCCCACCAATATAAGCAACAATTTTTATGCAATTGATTTTTTGAGTATAAACAAATGTTCTATAGCACAATAAGATGTAGATCGGTTAAGAAACATAGAAGTTATTTAAGAAAACGAGTTGTGGCTTTCCTCGTATCAGCGGCAGCAGGTGCAAATTCCAAGAATTTCAGTATACATGTACACACACACATTCATGCGCGTCTGCTTTGAATTCTATCAACAGCATTGCAATTGCATTGTTTTCTGTGCTGCTATTTTAATTGGTTTTTTTCTCATTGTGACTCAACTATTGGTGTGGCTGTGGAGTAGAGGCGGCAGCAAGTGGTGCGGTTAGTTGCGAGTTCGAACTCTGCCAAGGGACCATTTTCATACCCTGAACCCATTAAATATGGGTAAAAAGGGTTTAATGTTTTTGTGCAAATGTATGTAACAGGCAGAAGGAACCATCTCCGACCCCACAAATTATATATATATATCAGCATCAATAGCCGAGTCGATCTAGCCATGTCCGTCTGTCCGTCCGTCTGTCCGTATGTATGAACGCAAGGATCTCAGAACCTATAAGAGCTAGAGAAATTTTAGCTGTAGGTCGTCCTAGTCCCGCCGCACATTGAGTTTATTTCCGATATTCGATAACTTGCCCCGTTTCCAAGTAATCGGAAAAAATCGATATCGAAATCGTGTTATTGCACAACATTGGTAAATAATAAGCTCTAGAGTCGACATACTTGAATTGTAGCTTCTAGAATAGTATATATATATCAAGTATTTTTCATGTTAAAGCAATCGCCACCTCCTCTTTACCATCATAAAGCTATACATCAAGTTAATAAACCAACTTATATTGCTCACCTATTTAAGCCACAATTAATGCAATTTATAATACAATTGCGAATACACAAATATTCTATATTCTATTCTACAATAAGATTAAGAAACACAAAAGTTATGTGCGCACGTGATAGCATCAGCTAGCGCAAATTCTAAGAATTTCTGTATACATGTACACACACACATTCATGCGCGACTTCTTTGAATTCTATTAACAGCATTGCAATTGCGATTGTATTGTTTTCTGTGCTGCTATTTGAATTGGTTTTTTCTCATTAAGACTTAATTGTTGGTGTGGCTATTGACTAGAGGCGGCGGAAAGTGGTGCGGTTGGTTGCAAGTTCAAACCCTGCCAAGGAAACAATATATTTTTTTATTTTAATTTTACTTTATTACTACTAAAGCAAGCGGGCGCGTTGCGCGAGCAGCATTTGGTGTTGGAAGAAAAGGGTTCAGGGTATCCCCTAGTCGGGAGCTCTCGACTAGAATCTCTACTACTACTACTAAGCTGCATTTGGGTTGGAATAGGAGGGTTCAGGGTATCCCCTAGTCGGGAGCCCCCGACTAGAACCTCTTACTTGTTTTTATAATGATATATATGTATTTATACACATATATACATAACTCAACTTGTAACACTTTGTTGCACGTCTAAACAAACATAAAGGTACATTCTCAAGCACGTAGCATAAATATGATCGTATATATGTATGCACATACACATGCACATACATACATACATACAGTACTGCGCACATAAGAAACATCATGCCACTTGAGCAGGCCAAGATAGCGTGAGACCGTTGATCAAAGGATAACCGCTGATCTTCCGCTTTAGCCGCTCCGAGAGTGAGCGCCCAAATGTATGAGTACACCGGCACTCTCTCTCGTTGTAGCTGTTGCCCAATAACAGCATAAGTATATACATGTATCCATAGGCTAAGAACATTCAATTGACATTGAATAAAATCATTCTAAATATAAATGCAAACCAGCACTTACGTGCTTGTGTTCAACTCAAAGTTAAATGTATCATTACATGGCGACCGTGACATGGTGACGAAACCTGTACAAACAAATAATTAACAACAAAAAATAAAAATTAAAAAAAAAAATAGATTCAACGATACAATAATACAACAATAATACAAATAATAATAAAAATATAATCTTCAACAATGAAGTCTACATTTCTCTGCAACAGCAAGGGATTACAGACAAAGTTCTGAGTGAGTAAAGTGTATTTCGTTTGTGCCAAAAGCTCAAGTCCGGCCTGTGCGATGACCTGCACCGGCATTGCTAACCACACTAAGGTAGCCAAAGACGGAGATGATTTAGTTCAGCAGCAAACAACAACAACAACTAATTATTAAGTTACTATACAATTTTTTATAAAAATGTTATGACAGCCCACAATGCTATGTGCGTCAAGGTAGAGTACAACCTAATCAATTGTTCACAATATTAGCCAGGAGATCACTGCAACTCGTGCTCGTTTGTTTTAGTAGTAATACAGATAAATTAATACAAAAAAAAATTCCCTTTACTTAATGCCGCCTCTACTCTACAAGCCAAAAAAATAAATAGTTTCCTTGGTAGGGTACGAACTTGCTACAAACTACACTACTTGCCGCCGCCTCTAGTCAACAGCCACACCAATAATTGAATCTCAGTTAGAAAAAAACGAATTAAAATAGAGGTACAGAAAACAACACAATTGCAATTGCAATGCTGTTGATAGAATATAAAACAGACGCGCGTGAATATGTGTGTGTACATGTATACAGAAATTCACATTTCTTTTGTGTTTCTTAACCGATCTTAATGAAATTTTCGACAGTACATCTTATTGTACTTTCAAAAAGTCAATTGCATATAAATTGTGGCTTAAATTGATGGCAATACAAGTTGGATTATTAACTTGATTAATAGTTTTATGGTGGTAGCGGGGAGATGGCGATAGCTATAAAATGAAAGATACTTGATATATATATACTATTATAGAAGCTTTTATTAACCAAAATTGCTCAAAAAACAGGACTTTGATATCGATTGAACTAGGAGGACCTACAGCTAAAATTGCAAGTCTCTAGCACTTGTAGGTTCTGAGATCCTTGCGTTCATATACACAGACAGACGGACATGGCTAAATCGACTCGGCTGTTGATGCTGATCAAGAATATATATATTTTATGGGGTCGGAGATGCTTCCTTCTGCCTGTTACATACATTTGCACAAATACATTATACCCTTTTTACCCTTTTTACAACAAAACAAAAAAAAATTTTTGAAAGTATTGAAATCTTTAAATACAAGATTGATAAATATTGCTATTAGACATCACATTGAAATAAATATGTCAGAAGATCTATATCTATCAGCTAATTTTGATCCAAACCAGCTCAAGATTTAGATACCTCTAAACCAATATTTAAAACAGAAATTGACAGCGAAATAGAAACTTTAGAACAAAATACAGATTCTGCCCCTAAATCGTTTTTTAACAGCATTAAGGCTTGTTGAATGAACAAGAAGATTTGGGCATAGAAGTAATAAAATAAAAAATAATTGCCCTAATCTTACACAAAGTCCAAGATGAGAGAACAATTAATGGTATTATAAACAAATTCAAAGGGTAACGTCAATGGCGAATTCACTGACTTACTAAAGGCAAAACTGGTAAATATTCAACTAAAAGGAAAAACTGCATCTCAATATACAGCCGAAATTACTAATACCGCAATAACCAGAGAGGGAGGGACAATGGCCGTGGTAATTATAAAGTTAATTATAATAATAATAATAACAATAATAGAGGACATTTCAAAGGAAATGGCCGCGGTTACAACCCAGAAAGGAATGATTCCAACCGAGTTAACAACCAAAATATCAATAATAGAAACAATAACGTTCGAGTTACTCAGAGTAATTCGGAAATCAGCAAAGCCCTTCAGATATTCAAAACCATTAAATAAAACTCAATTAATCTTAACTTAAACATTTTCATAAAAATTAATAACGAAAGTACAGGTAAAGTATTTACCTTGTGCAGATATTTCAATATTAAAAGAAAATGTCGATACGTTCGAGAGCATATATGAGAACGTAACGACACAAATATCTGGAATTGGTGAAGGTTCAGTTTTTTCACAAGGTTTATTCGTAGAGCTCACTATCGATGGCAAAATAGGCAGAGATTTCAAACCTGTGATTCTTTAATACTTCGTCTCAATTAAATTATCCGATCAAATTACCAATTATTCACACTTGTGGTAATAATGCCACAATACTACCAGCAGAAAATCATACTTTAATTCCAAACCAAGAAATTGATGAAGGAATTTTCATTGGAAACACAATTTCAAATAACCATGATAAATTTTTCCGAATATTAAATACAACAAATACAGTTAAAATAGTCAATCTAATCCAAATAAAATATGAAACCTTAAATGACTATGAAATAGTCAATAAAAATACCGAAGAAAAACAAAATAATGTCATGAAAAAACTTGTTAAGAACATTCCACCATTATTTAAAACAAAACGAAAAGAGCTATGCTCCAAGTACACAAACGTATTCGGATTACAAGCCGAATCAAAAACAACAAACAATTTTTATGAGCAAGAGTTAAGATTAAAAGGTAAGGAACCAGTGTTGGGCGAACAATCTGTTTTATTAGCACTTAATCGCGAGAAGTTTATGGTGTTATAAAAATACAGCCTTTTCTTATAAATTCATACAACAGTTTTATTTTATTTATATGCTTATAACGAGCGTAGTTAAGTTATGCGAACTGTGCAATTTTAAATGGAGCGATCGATAAGAAATCCGCTATAGCGAACATACGAGACGAGAGTAAGTGGCTTAAGACAAAAGTGCAAAGATAAAAGATCGCGATTAAAGAAATGACACTGAGCGTAAAACGAGAAGCGCTAGATAGTTATCAACTAATAATATTGAGCTACTTTATGATTTGCGAGAAGCGCCAAACAAACGAAATAGTTACATTGCTTGCCTCGCAGGGCAAGATGTAACTGAAATTTTATGCAAACATAATTCTAAATTAATTTTTAGCTGCTGAACCGAACATACTCCCCCCGTTGAACGATTGAGCTTCAACAGGATCGTTAAGGGGAAGCAGACACAGCTTATTAGTTGCCCGCTTTATGATTCCATCAGCAGTCTGCAGAACGTCTTTGACAAGCACGATGTCGTTGAGAGCCACACCAGGCTTGGGAGTCTGCCATTTGGAACGCTGTTGAAGAAGATTTAAATATTCTTCTCGCCAGTGAGACCAAAAGACTAGGTGCATGTAGGACAATCGCTGCAAGCTATCCAGAAGATTAAAATTTGTGCCGTGTCACATCGGTTTTGAACGTGGATTGTGGGCCTCCAACAAAAAAATGAGCTGGGATAAGAACATCAAGGTCATCTGGATCTTCTGAAATGGGAAGCAGTGGTCTAGAATTAATGACTGCCGCTATGTGGCACACAAGGGTCCGAAGCTCTTCGAATCCCAGAACAGTTGACCCCACAACCCGATAGAAGTAATGTTTTGAAATTTTTACCGCCGCCTGCCAAAGGCCACCAAAGTGAGGGGAGCGCGGTGGAATAAAGCGCCAGTCAATTGTGTCCGCCAAACAAAACTGGAGCACAGAATCTTGATGACAGCTACTGAGGAAGAGATTTTTGAGCTCCACCAACTCGTTTTTGGCGCCGACAAAGTTGGTAGCATTGTCATACCAAATCTGAAGTGGCTTGCCACGAGTGCATATAAAGCGCTTTAGAGCATTGAGAAATGCACACGTAGATAGATCATTGACCAAATCCAAGTGAATGGCTTTCGTGGCGAAGCAAATAAATACGCTGATGTAGCATTTAACACACCAGTTATATCAAACGCTCGAGTTTCAACAAATCGCTCCTTTCGAAGATTAGCCATTACGTGCTCCAACAAGCGGGGCTTGTTCCGAAAACATCTGATGCATTTGTTTACTATGCTGGAAACTGTTTTACGGCCACCAATCGGCCAATACTGCAGACGAATTGATCCCAACAAGGCTCGTGGTCCAGCATGGAGATTCCGCTCATGAAAGTGAGTGACAATGGCGATGGTAACTGGATGTTGTATGGGCAGTATAATAGGATGACGGGGCTCATAAAAAAGGTGTGACTTTTCGAGGCGCCCACCAACTCAAAGAATACCAAATTCATCCTGAATGGGCAGTAATGATGAGAGTATACTGGAACGAGCGACCACGCCCTTTGAACGTTTCGTAAAAGTATAAAAGATCCAAAACGTATGTCGGAGATCAAAAGTCCGGGGCACCGAACACGGTGGATAAACTTGTACACATAGGCAAATACTCGTTGAATGGCAGAAAAAGAATTCACATATTTGCACCTTAATATGGCATCATCTGCAGGATCTGTGGTGAGCAGAAACTCCAGTATTGGTTTTTCAAGAAGACAAGACGCAGGCCAGCACTCTTGTGGACCAGTCAAAAATGCAGGACCACATGGGCAAGGTTTTGACTCTATAGGCTCGCTGGGAGTGGCTCCTCTGGAGAGAATGTCAGCTGGATTACTGGCTGTTGGAACATAATACCACTGGAAGCCCGCTGTGAGTTCCTGGATGGTGGCTATCCGATATGCAACGACTACGTTGAACTTCGAAGAGTCATCTCGGATCCATGATAGACATATTGATGAATCTTACAATGGAATGTACCGCTAAATAGTTTCATTTCAGCTACTTCCTGCATTAATCGGGCTAACAGAGGTGCGCCACAAAGCTCGAGCAAAATAGACGTGAACTCGAATGATGTCCCTTTGAAACCACGTAAATGCAAGCTCCGTATGCAGTAATACTGGCGTCACAGAAACCGTGAACCTCTACATCGCACATTGAATAATTGGACATTGCTGAGAGTTTGGCAAAGTTCCTGCCAGGCAGTATTTAGAGAAATTGGAAGACTCTCATCCCACTCCAAGTTTCCCTTCCAAAGAAGCTGCATAAAGATCTTGGCCCTAACGATGACTGGTCCAATTAATCCTAGTGGATCGTAAAAACGAGCTATAGTGGACAGGACAGATCTCTTGCAAGGTTTAATGGTCTGATTGGCAGGCGTGAGCAGAGCCCAAAGTTTTGGTAATATCGCTTCCATCACTAAATTTTAAAAACGAGTCCTTATCCTTCTCAGTAACGCCTTTTAGCACTGCAGAGTGACTCGAGCACCATTTTCTGAGTTCAAAGCAACCTTTAGAGGATGCCCTTTGTTTAATTTAATACGTCGATCGAATCTTGGACCGAGGCACCGCCACATATAAGGTCATCTACATAGAAATCTCGTCGAAAATTTTGGCACCAATTGGAAATGAATGTTGCTCGTCGACTGCCAACTGTTGCATTGCTCGAACTGCAAGAAAGGAGGCTGGTTTCGTACCATACGCAACTGTGTTTAACTTGAAGACACTTATTTCAGCATCAGTAGAATTTCGGCACAAAATGCATTGTAGATAGTTATCTGGGATCGTAACTCTGACACAGCGATACATCTTGCGAATGTCTCCAGTAAGGGCAACAGGAAACGTACGAAATCGCATCAAAATGTTAAACTGCTTTGGTTGTATGACGGGCCCAGCCATCAACACTTCATTCAGCGAACATCCAGTGCTGGTGACAGCTGAACCATCAAAGACGACACGAAGCTTGGTGCTCGTGCTTTGTTCCTTCAGCACGCAATGTTGAGGAAGAAAATATTTGCATAGACATAACGACTCCGGAGGGACAAGAGTCATATGGCCGAGCTCCATATACTCTTGCATGAACGCGCAATACTGAGATTTAAGGTTGGGATGACGGTGCAACTTTCACTCAAGCGATATAAATCTGCGAAATGCCTGTTGATAAGATTCACCTAATTGATTCAGACTGAGTTTGAGAGGGAGTCGCACGGAATATGCTCCTGTTGGCAACCTTTGGAAATTCTTAACAAAATGCTCCTCGCAGTCAAGCTCTTCCTTTGTTGCTTTAGCAACAGGCTCTGGAAAACTTTCTACTTCCCAAAATCAATGAATTAAGTCATCTGTTCGGCCATCAGACTCAGTTCGGGCATCAGACGACAGGTACCGCCTTGCTGGGAACCGCCTCCTGCAACTATCCATCCAAGGCGTGTCTTCTGCAGAAGAGGCAATCCCGGTAGCAGTTTTATTTGCCCGACACACATTAGCTCCTAGAAAAGACCAGCTCCGATTAATAGGTCAACTCGCTGCGGCTTGTAAAAGCAAGGATCAGCGAGGCGAATATTTCCAGGCACATTCCAATTAGTTGTATTAAGGGCGATACTTGGCTGCCGATCTGCTATAGTGGAAGTTACTATGGCTGTGTTGATTGCAGAATAATCTGACTTTTGAGATTGTAGATTGACAGTCACAGTGCAAAGGAGCGTTTCCCTGGCCAGCAACTGCCGCTGAATATAGACTTTCTTCAACTGAATCTGTTGAGCGAATCGGGACGTAATTAAATGCAGCTGTGCCCTACCATCCAATACAGCGCGATACGGAACTAGAGTCCCAGACCGATTTTTAACTAGTACAATAGCAGTAGCCAGGAGCACAACATCGCTGCTGAGGCTGTGGGCAACAAGAGAGGTAGAAGAAGCTGCAGTAGGAGTGACAGAGTGAGGAATCAAAGGCAAAACGTCTATATGCAGCAATGTATGGTGTTTGGAGCCACATTGCGGAATTGCATGTTCGTAAAAGATGTCCCCTTTTAAGGCAGTTGAGGCATACAGATAATCGTTTTGCTTCCTTAAGACGCATTTCTGGAGACAAATTGCCAAATCTTGGGCATTGCCATGTATTATCCTCTTCACCATTACAAAATACGCAAACAGTGGCCATTGAGTTAGCAACAATGAGTGATGGCCCACTGGGGTTAGTCTTTATGTTCTTGCTCACCTGAGAGCTCGGCGTATAGGTTGCCATAGCATAATTGACACTCTCTAGGGTTCTGCGGCGTTGCTTCAAAAATGTGACAATTTGTGCCCATGACGGAATTAAATTTGCAAAGGCGGGATCCTTCAGCTTCTCTTCCCACTTCGCCTGCGTAACAGGATCCAGTTTTTGCAGTAGCACCTGAACAATGATGCAACCAGCAATTTGCTCCTTGCTACCCAAACTGGTGAGAGCACGAATATGGGCATTAAACTTATCCGACAATTCACGCAGCATGCCAGCGGAGCCAATCTCTAAAAATAAAAACTGCACACGAAAGTTCGTTGACAGTTGATTTATTGTCAGCACTGTACTCTTAAGCGCGCGCAACAGTTTGGCGCATAAAAGCACAAGCAGAATGCATAAAGCGAGAGCCAACGCGTCTGTATGTATTTACCGCAAGACACTTTCTTGTACATATGTATGCATGTATGTAAGAGCGGTTTTTAATTGTTGCCGAAACTCAATTTTAATTTGAATAATTTTATGCAACAATACAATGTAAAAAGATCTCGTCGGGGTCACCAAAATGTTGGGCTAACAAGCTTTTTTATTAGCACTTAATCGCGTTAAGTTAATAGTGTTATAAAAATACAGCCTTTTCTTATAAATTCATACAACAGTTTTATTTTATTTATATGCTTATAACGAGCGTAATTAAGTTATTCAAAATGTGCAATTTTTAACGGAGCGATCGATAAGAAATATAACAAATAAATCGAAATAAATCGATAACAAAAGTGCAGAGGTAAACGAGGTCGATAAAAGAAATGACGATGAGCGTAAAACGAGAAGCGCTAGATAGTTAACAGCTAATAATATTGAGCTACTTTATGATATGCGAGAAGCGCCAAACAAACAAAATGGTTACATTTCTTGCATCGCAGGGGAATATGTAACTGAAATGTTATACAAACATAATTCTAAATTAATTTTTAGCTGCTGAACCGAACAACCAGTGTACATTAAAAATTACAGAATACCTCAGAGTCATAAGGAGCAGTAACAAAACAAGTACAAAAAACAATTCTATATAAAATAGTATAACCTTCGAAATCAGAATATAGCAGTCCAATAATTCTTATTCCAAAAAATGGTCTACCAGGTTCTAATACTAAGAGATGGCGATTAGTTATAGACTATCGTTAAATCAAAAATAAATCTTGTCCGATAAATTTTCTTTTCCAAGAATAGATGATATTCTTAACCTATTAGGTGGAGCAAGATATTTCTTATGTTTAAATTTAATGTTCGGTTTTTATTGAATTGAACTAAATGAAAAATCAAGAAACAGAACGTTATTTTCAACGAGCAGTGGCTCATATCGTTTTACACGATTACCTATCGGTTTAAGAATAGCGACAAATTCTTTCCGAAGAATGATGGCAATCTCTTTTTCTGGATTAGATCACTGGCATTCTTGTATATAAAAATTTAACAAATGTTTTTGACTTATGCAGGAAACACAATCTTAAGAAAACAACATCCAGAAAAATGTTTTTTTTCATGCACTAAGTGACTTTTCTAGGTGATAAGTGTACTGATTAAGGTATTTTACCAGATAAAAAAAGGAACAATGAAAGATACCCACGGACGCTGTTAGCGCTGTTGATCAATGATTGCATTTTGCAATTATAACAGACGTTTCATACAAAATTTTGCAGACTATTCACGTCACATAACGTGATTATGTAAAATGAATGTAAAATTTGAATGGTGTAATGAATGTCAAATCGCATTTGAATATCTAAAGAAAGCTCTAATTACACCTACGTTACTAAAGTATCTCGATTTTATCAAAGAATTTTGCATAATAGCGGATGCAAAGTAAATAAGCTTGCGGAGCTGTGTAGTGTGTATATGCCTTTTAAGAACACCCTGTATTCAAATATAAAGTAGGCTCACTTTATTGCATACAATAACAATTATACATTAAACAAGCCCAGAGCCACTTTATGTATTGGCTCCGGCTTATATTACGCAGCGCGGTTCACTAGCCCTCGAGCTGGCCGTTTATGCTTACGTTGCATATCCCACGCTCCGTCTGAGCGCATTTCATGAGCAACATATACATGCTCATTAACACAGGTATATGCAAGGTACACACTCTCCCTCTCTTTGTAGCTGTTGCGCTAGTGAGCTTTTTCAATAGCTTTCACAAATAGAAATAATTAACTATTTATTTTTGTGTTCAAAATTGTTTTATATTTCTTAAAGTTACGAGAAGCAGGCAGACCCGAATTGGTCTGTGCTTATTATTTAAGAACAATAGTTTATATATAGGCAAGCGAACCCGAATTAGTACGTGCCAATTTTAGCGAAGCGACAATTATTAGTTATAATTTTGAGTAATGCAAGTGGCCGATGCGTACCAAATGCATTAAGCGAACTAACTTAACTAACTCGATGCGCAGCATCGAGGCCTTCGCATAAGTAAAGCTAGGGCAATAAAACGATCGTTACAGCGAAGAGCGGCAGCTCTATGTAAATGAATTCTTAAGAGCGAAATTTAGGCAATTGCTTTGCAGAGCGAGAATTATAAGATAAAATTAAGATGCTGCTCTTATCAGTTGCGAGGTCGCTCCAGTTGTTTTGGCTGCGTAACCAGACATTCTCCCCCCGTTGGAAGGCATGGGCTTTCAACAGATTCCCTGATGGGCAATAGGCATAGCTTGTTTGCAGCTCTTCTCGTTTCTCCTGTTGCGGTGCGCAAAATGGCTACTCGAGCGACTCCATCCTTTCCCACGATTAACTCTGTGATTCTCGCCAGTGGCCACCTTAGAGGCGGCAGATTTTCATCCTTTACGAGGACTATGTCGTTGACGCATAGGCCTGGTTTCGGAGTACGCCATTTGGAGCGCTGCTGAAGCAGTGTTAAGTATTCTTCACGCCAGCGAGACCAAAACAGTTGTTGGAGGTATGTTACGCGTTGCCAACCATCCAGACGATTGAATTGAAGGTGCGTCACATCAGGTTCAACGAACGATGAGCTGGGTCCACCAATCAAGAAATGAGCTGGAGTGAGCACATCTAGATCTGCTGGATCTTCTGAAAGAGGAAACAATGGCCTGGAATTAATTATCGATGCTATGTGGCAGACTAGGGTGCGAAACTCTTCGAAGTTGAGAACACAAGATCCAACAGCACGATAAAAATGATGTTTCGCTGTCTTCACTGCTGCTTCCCAAAGGCCGCCAAAATGCGGTGAACGAGGAGGTATAAATTTCCAATCAATGGAATCAGCCATGCAAAATTTATGCACTGACTCAATATGATTGCGACTTATGAATAGACGCTTGAGATCCAGAAGCTCGTTTTTGGCGCCGACAAAGTTGGTAGCGTTATCCGACCATATCTGAGATGGCCTGCCTCGAGTCGATATAAACCTCTTAAGCGCATTCAAGAATGAAGCTGTCGACAGATCCTTGACCAGTTCCAGGTGAACCGCTTTAGTCGCGAAGCAGACGAAGACAGCCATGTAACATTTGACTGGAGCTTTATTTCGTACGTCTGGCTTATAGAAAAATGGTCCACAATAGTCAACGCCAGAGACTTCAAAGGCTCGACAAGCAGTCAAACGTTCTTTGGGCAGATCAGCCATTATATGCTCTATTAATCGAGGCTTGGCACGAAAGCATCTCACACATTTTCCAACCACCTTGGATACGGTCTTCCTTCCACCAATCGGCCAATACTGCAACCGAATATGAGCAAGAAGTGCCCGTGGACCAGCGTGTAAGTCCCGATTGTGAAACCGTGTGATGACTGAGTCTGTGATGGGATGGTGAGACGGGAGAATTATTGGATGGCGAGCGTCGAAATCCAGCGAAGAGTTTTTCAAGCGCCCATCAACTCTAAGAATGCCGAAATCATCCAAAAAAGGGTTAAGTGATGCTATACAACTGGACGGTTTAACAACTCTTCTCGATTGCAATGATTTGATCTCTTCCCACAGGTGTGCTCTCTGGACGAGCCTTAGTAAGAGTTGGGTCCCATGTTGTATATCAGACACTGTTAGTCCAGGATGCCTGCTTCTGTGTATGAATTTATAAATATATCCGAATATACGCTGCATTGTATCAAATGAGTTGACGTATTTACAAGTGGCAGTTATATCAACGAAGGGAGATGACGCAATAAGGACCCTTTTTTTAAGTTCGAGTTCTGTCCTTTCTGACAAGCAAGAAGCAGGCCAGTCCAATTTGTTTTTAACTAGAAATTCTGGGCCGTTGAACCACAGTGACGATTGATCTAATTCACTGGGCGTAGATCCTCTCGAGAGTATGTCTGCCGGGTTGAGTGAAGTAGGCACGTAACGCCATTCCATGCCATTAGTTAGCTCTTGAACTGCTGTGACGCGATTAGCCACAAACACATTGAGCTTGCAGGGCTCGGTCCTTATCCAGGAAAGGCATACAGAAGAATCCGACCAACAGTAGAATTTTCCATCGAACAGATTCATTTTAGATATCTCACGCATGAGATTAGATAATAAGACGGCGCCACAGAGCTCTAGCTTTGGAACTGTGATTGTTTTCAGAGGAGCTACACGCGATTTGGAACACAACAACTGACAACTGGCTGATGTTCGTCGAGAAAGGACGTAGGCACAGGCCCCATATGCTTCGATGCTGGCGTCGCAGAAACCGTGAACTTCTAACTCTGCTGCAGGTATTGACACGAGTCGAGGAAATTTAAGAAACTGTGCCTTCTCAAAACTGCAGCAAAGATCATGCCAAGCTGTTGCTAGTGATGATGGCAAGCTCTCGTCCCACTCAAGCTTCTCCTTCCAGATCTGCTGCAAAAAGATTTTAGCCTTGGCAATTACCGGCCCTATGAGTCCAAGCGGGTCATACAAGCGAGCTATGGTCGATAGTATTGATCTTTTGGATGGTTTAGATCTCTGCTGAATGGACGAAAAAGAAAACAACAACCGATCCGACGCTGAGTCCCAAGCGAGTCCAAGAGTTTTGGTGATGTCGCTACCATCATCAAACTTTAGAGAAGATTCTCTGTCCTCTACGGGTATCCCTTTCAGTACAGCAGCATTGTTTGAGCACCACTTTCGCAACTTGAAGCCCCCACTTGCCAAGATTCCAGCCGTCTGATTAAGAATTTCCTTTGCTTCTTGAATTGAATCACCCCCTGAAATGAGGTCATCAACGTAGAAGTCACGCCGCAAAATCCGAGATCCAATTGGAAAATTAGTTTCCTCATCCATAGACAGCTGATGCATAGCACGGATAGAGAGGAATGAAGCTGGCTTTGTTCCGTATGTAACTGTATCCAGCTTAAAAATCTTTATATCCTGTTCTGGCGAGTCTCGCCACAGAATGCATTGGAGAAAATCATCCGGTGCTGAAACGCGTACGCAGCGATACATTTTTCCAATATCTCCTGTTAGGGCGATCGGGAAATTACGAAAGCGAAGAAGGATATGAAACAGCGAGCTTTGAATAACAGGTCCAGCCATCAATAGTTCATTTAATGAATAACCTGACGAGGTAGCTGCTGAGCCGTCGAAAACGACTCGCAATTTTGTCGTTGAACTGTCTTCTTTAAAGACACAGTGATGAGGAAGAAAGTATTGACAAAGTCCTATAGACTCTGGAGCAACAGGCGACATATGACCAAGATCCAAATATTCCTTTAGAAAGTTTGAATATTGAATCTTCAGATCTGGACGATTTTGTAGTTTGCGTTCCAGGGTCAGGAACCGACGAAAGGCTTGTTGGTATGACGTCCCCAGACATTGCAAACTTCGCTTGAAGGGTAAACGAACTGAATATTGGCCACTAGGCAATCTGATATGAGTCTTTACGAAATGTTCTTCACAGATGTTTTCTTCCTTTGAAGTGGTAGGTGTACTTTCCAAGCAGGATTCTATCTCCCAAAATCTTCGAACCAATTCATCAGCACGTTCTTCAGAACTTGACTCAAGTTTGCCCGCAGTATGCTTTGCCATTAACATAGAACCACTCAAGCGCGGTCCGCCTCCAGAAACTACCCAACCAAGCCGTGTTTTTTGAAGACACGGTAGTCCTGGGAGAAGCCTTATCTGGCCGACGCTGAGAAGGTCGTAAAACAGGCTAGCTCCAAGTAGCAAGTCCACGCGTTGAGGTTTAAAGAAAGACGGATCTGCAAGTTTTATGTTATCGGGAATGTTCCAATTCGTCGTGTTGATAGTAAAACTCGGTTGACTATCAGTTATGTTAGGCGCTACCAGAGCTGTAAGGCATGTTGAGTATTCAGAGACTTGAGACTGTATTGTGATAGTGACCGTGTTTCCTTCTGTTTCAAAACGAGAATCTCCTAGACCAGAGACAATGGCTGAGGACTTGTGCTTCTTTAGCTGAAGCTGTTGAGCAAGGCGCGACGTTATAAGGTGAAGCTGAGAACCAGAATCCAAAAGGGCACGACAAGGTATCAAAGTGCCGGAGCGATTTTTAACAAAGATCAAAGCCGTAGCCAAGACGACAACATCACTACTGAAATACTGGGCAACAAGAGATGTGGAGGTAGATGGCGATGACTTAGCGAAAGAGGCATGGGCTATCGGCGATGAATTTGCAGGCTCAGTCAGCTGACCAGACGGAAATACGGAATTATTTAAATGCAGCAGAGAATGATGTTTCGCCCCGCAGGTCCGACAGCATCCAGAGCTGCATGATCGCAATTGATGACCTTTCTTTAGGCAATTCAAGCACAATGCAACTCGTTTTGCCTCCCTAAGCCGTAATGCAGGGGTCAAATTTCCAAATCGAGAACAATTATATATATTATGACCAGGGCTGTCACAAAAGACGCAGACAGGGGCGTCGTGGTTAGTGGCGATAAATGACGATCTACTGGTGTTAATTGCTCTAGTTTTTCCCACCTGATGGCTAGGGGCATAGCTTGCCATAGCAAAATTTACGGTTTCCATTGTTCGGCATCTCTGCTCCAGAAACGTAGCCATATGCTCCCACGATGGTATTAAGTTGACGAACGACGAATCCTCTAGCCTTTCTTCCCATTTGGCTTGTGATATTGGGTCCAGCTTTTGTAAAATAATCTGCACAATGATGCATCCAGCGATTTGTTCGGAGTTGCCCATGCTCTTTAACGCGCGAATATGTGCGTTGAATTGGTCGGATAACTCCCTTAGCGACACGGCCGATCCACCTGCCACCCTCTTGAGCCCCAATATCTCAAGTATGTGTGCCTGAAAAACCAAACGTCTATTATTAAACCTTTTCTCCAATAAATTAAGTGCTATGGCATAATTATTGTTTGTTATTTCCAATGATCGAATCGCGTCCAGCGCTGTATCCTTCAGGCACGATCGAAGATGCTGCAGCTTTTCGATATCTGCTAGATCAGGATGATTTTCTATGACGGTTGTGAACATAGAATAAAAGTCGGCCCATTCTGTGTAACCACCACTGAACGTAGGCAACTTTATTGAGGGTAGTGTCGGCGGTGCCTTAGCTCTAACTGTCTGCGAGGGCAGCACAGATTGGTCGCGAAATGTTGAGCAGGGCAATATTGAGACACGTTTCGCAATTTCACTCCGAACCGAAATTTCCATAGAAACTGCTAACTCGTCGAAGTCCTCACGCAATTGGTTACCGATTTCATCAAAGTCTAGTTCTTCGAGGCTAGTGTGAGTAATATCAAATGAGGTCTGAAGCCGCTCGATTTGCTTCAGCCTAACACTAAGACCGCACTCATCAATTGCACTAAGTGGCGAATTAGTTAGAGCATTTCGAAGTGTTTGCAAACTGTCATAAATTGAAATGGCTTTGCGCTTCAGAAAGGTCACCCTGTTTGCAGAGGGCACTGCACTAGAGGCATTATTTTCGGTTGCCATTAGAAGCGTGATAGAAAGCGCGTGCGAAACTAGCTGAGTAACTGACAACGGTGATCGCTAGTACATGCAAACCGTTCAAAAAACAATAGTTGTACAATAAGAACTTCGGCGAACGCAAGTGTCAAGCTATGTAACGAAGCAACGGCAATAGCTTTTACATAAGTACCGCACGAATGAGCAAAGACTTTAAGCGACCGAAAGAGTAGGCAAGGCGACGGCGATAAGTATGTATGTATATAAAGTGCACAAAACGAAATGCCAGGTGGTGTCTTTTAAGATTATTGCTTTAATGTAAAGCAAATAATCTTACAACAACAAAAATAAAAATCACGTCGGGGTCACCAAAATGTTGCGCTATTGAGCTTTTTCAATAGCTTTCACAAATAGAAATAATTAACTATTTATTTTTTGTGTTCAAAATTGTTTTATATTTCTTAAAGTTACGAGAAGCAGGCAGACCCGAATTGGTCTGTGCTTATTATTTAAGAACAATAGTTTATATATAGGCAAGCGAACCCGAATTAGTACGTGCCAATTTTAGCGAAGCGACAATTATTAGTTATAATTTTGAGTAATGCAAGTGGCCGATGCGTACCAAATGCATGAAGCGAACTAACTTAACTAACTCGATGCGCAGCATCGAGGCCTTCGCATAAGTAAAGCTAGGGCAATAAAACGATCGTTACAGCGAAGAGCGGCAGCTCTATGTAAATGAATTCTTAAGAGCGAAATTTAGGCAATTGCTTTGCAGAGCGAGTATTATAAGATAAAATTAAGATGCTGCTCTTATCAGTTGCGAGGTCGCTCCAGTTGTTTTGGCTGCGTAACCAGACAGTAGCTGTTAACCGATTTATTTATGTTATCTATAGGCTAAGAACATTGCTGAACTCAATAAACACATTATTAACATGAAAGCCAAACAGCACTGATGTGCTACTGTATTTATTCATAACTGTTGTTAAAGTGAAAACATTACGTGTTACACATGGCGACCATGACATGGTTGTCGTGTTGAATTATTCGCACAATCTGCCCGGTGATAACTATATACCGGTTACCGGACAACTCCAACCAAAGACATTCACCAGCACGACAACAACATCAACATCATCCTCGCCGAGGGAAAAGAACAAAAAAAAAGCAACAAATGCGGCTTTTGGCGTGACATCAATACAACATAAAGACAACAGCAACTACGTCGAGGGAAATCAACTACGGCGGTGAAAAATAAAATATTCTGAGGGAGTAAGGGGTTTTTTAAAAAGTGTGTTAGGAAAGAAGATTAACAGCCAGTGCCCCAGAAGAAACCAAGAAATCGAGGCGGCTTACAGCTGCGTATTAAAAAACGCAAAGCTGAGATATGCAAGCTATAATATAATAGCAATAAGTTCCCGACTTGGGAAAATGCAAATAGACTAGCAACAGAGCTAAATTGCATCGCAGAAGAGGCAAAGCGACTAAAAACACACAATACACCTTCTCCTCAATTATTAAAATCATTAATAATCATACCAAGCTTCCACCGCCAGAGAAAAAACAGCTGCCCAAACCATCCAAGAAGTGCCCAGAAGTCTGCGAGGGACTACTTTTCACCCCGGGCTGTGCGTTGACCCGCACCGGCAACACTGACCGCTCCCAGGCAGACAAATAAGACCGAGAAGAAGCAGAACAGCAATCTACAATTTTAAAATTAAACTTAAAATTGAATATACATTTCTATAACATAATAAAGACGCCCACTATGTTGTGTGCGTCAAGGTAAAGTGCATCCTAATCAGTTGCACGAAATTTTAGAAAGGAGATCACTGCGTTGATTGAAATAGAATTAAAAAAAAATAAAAATAATATAAAGGCCTCCTGCAAAAATAGATTACAAAAAAATTATAAAAAAAAACAAAAATGAAAAATCGAAATTAAAAAAAAAATAATAATAATGTAACAAGCTTTTAGCAAAATTTTTGCTTATTCGAAAAAAATAATAATTTTATACATATATATATAAATTTTTTTTTTATTTCCCGAGAGTGAATTTTTATCAGTTTATTATGTTGAATAGCTAGATAAAGCCTGAAGAACAAAAATTGGCTTACGCTATATTTAAAGCTAAACAATAATTGGAGTACGTGATTTTATGCCAGCACCTTTCTGTTGGTCAGTTTTTGTTTATAAATGATTGTTGACAATATGTGAGCTTGGCATTCAGCTCTTATGATTTTTGCTGCTGTTAGCATTATTTGAATTCGGCTGCAAAAGGCATGCTATTGTTATAATTATTCAATTTGTAAACACACAGTGAGTTATACCACGCAATGCAGCTTATGAATTACAGTGGTTCAAGAGTCTGTTGTTGTGAATATGTCACTCCTCCCCACTAAAAAAAAACGTGTGTAGAGTGTATGAAAAAGGTAAGTATAATAAAAAATTTAAATGCTAGGATACTTTTGGTAACATACTATATTTAAAGCTAAACAATAATTGGAGTACGTGATTTTATGCCAGCACCTTTCTGTTGGTCAGTTTTTGTTTATAAATGATTGTTGACAATATGTGAGAAGGCATTCAGCTCTTATGATTTTTGCTGCTGTTAGCATTATTTGAATTCGGCTGCAAAAGGCATGCTATTGTTATAATTATTCAATTTGTAAACACACAGTGAGTTATACCACGCAATGCAGCTTATGAATTACAGTGGTTCAAGAGTCTGTTGTTGTGAATATGTCACTCCTCCCCACTAAAAAAAAACGTGTGTAGAGTGTATGAAAAAGGTAAGTATAATAAAAAATTTAAATGCTAGGATACTTTTGGTAACATACTAAAATTTTCTGTTCATTTTCAATGTCAAGTTAAACTGGGAGTTGTGCAGGTGGCTGATCAATAACATTTAGTTTCTTAATAAATATTTGTTTGGGTATTTTTTTAAACTTATATGCTATATACATTATTATGATTAATATGATGATTGCAAATACTGTAATTATTATAATTTGGGATATTTTCATTTCTTTAATATTTTCGAAAATTATTTCTTTTGATTGAATGTACGAAAGTGGTTTTAATTTGGTAATATTATTTCTTACGTATATACTTTGTGTGTAGGCTAATATCTCATTAAGTATTACTGAGCAATTATGTTATTTCCCTCAATTAAGATTTCATTTTTAATACAGTTTTGATTCAATGTGATTTTGGGTAAGTTCCAAATTATAAGTATATTTGGTTCGATATAGTTGGTTTGTGTTATTAGATGTGTTTTTGAAAATCTACAACTAGTGTTAGTTTGTTTTATTATACCTAATATGCATGGGTTTTTCTTTTCCTTGTTGGATAAATTATTATTAGAAGAAGTATTTGTATTGTGTTTCGTCTTGTAAAATATTTTGATTATCGCCTGGGTAGGGTAGAATTTCGTATAATGGGGCTTTAATTATTTTTCTAGGAATGTGTGAAGTAATCAAAATTTCATTCGTATCTGATCTAAGCCAGGTAGATGTTTTTATGTTAAGTAGCTTTTCGGAATTAACTGTTGTGAGATAGTCGTGTTTTAATAATTTTGGATTAAAAATTCCCTATCTAGTTATTTGCATTCCCATTTCTAAATCTTCAATATATTCTGTAAATTGTTGTAAGTTGAATACAAGTAGTACTTTAAATAGTACTTTAAATTCTTCTCTTTCTTCTCTTTCTTGGTTTACTTTTTCTATTCCTTGGTTGACCGCTTCAATTACATGGTTGAGTTTTTTTCTTCATTTTTTCTTCAAGTTCCTCTTTATCATTGTTATCTAACGTTCCAAATAAGTATTTGTATGTTGTTGCTAGGAAATTAAGTAATCCTCTTAAATATTTGCTCTTATTTAATTTCTTTTGTTTTTGATAATTTGTTTTATAATGCTTAATTTATCGACCTCTGTTAGTCTCTTTCAAATGATCTTCGACAATTTGTTCTATTTTCCCAATGGGTTTGTAAGGGTGATGTAATAACCGTGAATTATGGGTGCTTTCCTAAACTTTGTATTTACTTCGAAATCATTTCGGTTTTTATTAAAATTACTTATTCTGTCAGATGGAGTTCTGCCAGTAGAGTTATTTTTTAGCTTATGATTATAAGTGTATAAAATTACTTCAATTTTCATGAGTCTATTTTCTTCGTCATCGTCAGTATTTATAATACGTATTTTTTTATTTATTGTCTTATGTAGTCTTTCTACATCCGCTACACCATTTTTACTTGTTATTTGAATTTCATCTTGTTCCTTATTCAACCATTCTCTTAGGGCAAGACTCATAAAAGCACTGTCGCTATCTGTCTTCATAGTTATAGGTTTTCCCATGTTGTTAAATATTCGGATGAGTCCTCTTTTAACTTCCATCCAATCCTTGCCGTTAAGTTCAATTACATTTGCAAATTTGGAATATAAATGAATACATGTTAAATAGCTGTGGTTTTCTATTGAATAAATGTCTACTACGTAAGTTTCTCTACAGTTTACTACTTCTGGTGTAATTTAAAATTTACATGATGTGTTCCTGTGATCAATCTTAGCTAGATTACAAACTTCACATTCGTTAATTATGTTTTGAATTAAATTTTGATAGTCTGGGTAATAGTATGTTTTTTTAAAAAGTCTGACCATCTTTTCTTTGCCTGGATGTAAAAGTTTCTTGTGGTTGCTAACTATTATTTCTTTCAATTCTGCATAGCTCATAATGTCTTTTAGTATAATATTTGTTTGTAATATTCGAGTTGTTTTGTGGTTCATTATTTCTTACAAGGCTTGTTGTATTATTTCAAAGTCGGAATCGTATTCAATGTATAATACGCTTGAATTGTTGCAAAAATGTTCTATCAATATCTGTTTAGCTTTTTCAATGTTTAGGTTTAAATATTCGATTTTTATTCTTAATTTTTTAAAATATGGTTCGACTTCTAATTTTTCGTTATCACTTCTAATCATTTCTATTTGACTTCTAAAATAGTTTAATGGTTTTTTTTGTGTGCTTTTTGTTTGTGATCGTTTAACGTTCCACTTGAGCAACTAATTGGTTTGTTATCTTGTAACAATACAGCTCCTATTGCAAAATTACTTGCGTCGCTTGTTACATGAAACTTTTTATAAAGGATGGACATATTAATATTGGGTCGTTCATAATTAATTTTTCTAATTTTTCAAAGGCTTTATTGTATTCAACATTTTTAATGTCAATTTTTTGGTGCTTTCTTTAGGTAAAGAGTCATGGGTTTTGCAATTTTTTCAAAATTTGGAACGAACTTTCGATAATAACCCATAAACCTAGAAATGATTTAATTTCCTTTGATGTTTTTGGCAAAGGAACTTCTTGTATTGCTTTTACTTTCAGTTTGTTTGGCCGTATGCCCTCTGGACTTATAATGTGGACTAAGAATTCTGTTTCCTTTTTAAAAACTCGAACTTATCTAATTGAAGTTTAAAATTTGGATGTTTTAATTTTTCAAAAACTTTATTTATTGAATTGAAATGTTCTTCAAGTGATGTGGAGAAGACAATAATGTCGTCCAAATAAACAAGACAATGCTTGTTAATTAAATCATGAAGAACATAATTCATGCACCTTTGGAATGTTGCTGGTGCATTTTTAAGTCCAAATGGCATTTGAGTATACTCGTAATGTCCATATTTGGTGGAAAATGCTGTTTTATTAATTGATTTCTTGTCCATCTCAATCTGATGGAAACCTTTTGCTAAATCTATTGTTGTAAAGTATGAGCATGTTTGTAAAGGGAAATTTATCATTGCTTGTAATGTCGCTTAATTCTCTGTAATCGACCAATAATCTAAATTTTGCCTTTCCTGAGGCATCTGCACTTTTTGGTACTAGAACAATAAGGCGACTGGCTATGCCGAATAATACCTTGGGTTAACATATCTTTAATTTGCATTTCGACTTCTTGTTCGAAAGCGAAAGGATAACCGTATGGTTTCTTGTAAATTGGATTTTCATAATGTGTATTAATTTCGTGATTAACAATGCTCGTGAAGGTCAAATTGTCACCTTCTAGATATTGGATGTCACTGAAATTTTTCGGTAATTTTAATAGTTTTGTTTTTTCTTCATCGTTTAGATGATCAACTCGGTAATCTTGTTATTTCATTACTTATTGAGTAATTAATTTCTTGTTTATAACTTTTTGGTTTTAAGTATGCTTCTAAGTTTTTTTTCTGAATTTGGATCCCAAACCAATTTCTTATGATTGAACGATCTTTCGCTAATTATTATTCTGCATGAGCATAGTCAATTATCACGTCGTTTGCCTTTAATAAATTTCTGCCTAAAACTATATATCATAATGAGGTGAAATATCCGGTCTTGCCTAAAGAGTTTATTAGGTGCAGTTGATTCATGATAATGGTTTAGTTTTGATATCCCTGTCTAATCGAAGTAGGTCTTGTATAAGCTGGTATATTAATGAAATTTTTCCTCATCGTATTTATTGACGACCCAGTGTCAATGAGACATCTGTAGCGTCTGTTATTAATTTTAATTTCCATGTAATGGCTTGTCCCGAGGCTCCAATTGGAAAATTTTCGTCTTTTATTTCATTATTCTAAAACTCCTCATATTGGTTGTTCTGACAACCGTACTCTTCTTGTACATAGTTACCCTGATATTTTTCTGATTGATGACAATTTTCATCAACCTGCATTTTTTGGGAGCCACTAGTATTTTCTCGTATACGCTTGTACGATCTATTTGGTATATATCTACCTTGAGAAATATGTTGATTTATGGGGCTATTTATTTGTGCTTGTTGTAAACTCTGTTTGAATTCTTAAGCTAGTTGCTTATTTTGGTTAAAATAAGTTTGGTTGCTCGGAGGGTAATGTGAAAAATTGTCGATTTGATTATTGTTAGTTATGTAATTTGGGGTAAATTGAGGTTTAGTATTTCCTGTATAATTTATAGCATTGTTAGTATTTTGTTTGTATACAATATGGAATTATCTAAATTCCCTTATAATTCTAATTTGTCAGTTGTAATTACTATCTTAGCCTCTACCTCACTACAAAATTTACGTAAATTATCTTGATAATTGGTATTATATAATCTTCGCAGTAGTTTTTCCACGCGTGTTTGCGTCTTGTATTCGGAGATTAAAGCTTCCCTCAGTTGGGACCAGTTGTTCATTTGTAGCATTCTAG
>NW_026996464.1:0-876 GCF_035044405.1 Drosophila montana
ACTTTATGTGGTGGGAGATGTCTCCATCTATGCGTTACACATTTCACGACAAAATTATAATACCCTCTGAAAGGGTTTAAAAATTATTTTTAATTGTACCAATAGTTGCACAGTAAATACGAAATTATATTTTTTTTCTGACATTGAATAAGAAGATAAATGGTATTTGGCTACAGCACTGACCAATAGACAAATAGGCTGGTCCAAAAATTAACAAATTTAAAAATCTGCAGGGCTTCTCGCAAGTTGAAAGCGAGTGGAGAAGAAGAAGACTTAACTTTGTGACTTTGCGAATCACAGACATAGCAGAGGTATCGGTATCTCGCATCAAGTATTTTGAAAAAGAGCTTTTGATCCAAAAGCCATCTCTGACTGTTTATTACTCAATGAGGCACACCGAAGATTCAAGTCCCTGTGACAGTTGCCTGACGGGTTTTCAAAAATGTGAGAAACGAAAGCTCGTTAATGATGATTATGATGAAAAAATCTTGGAATACAGAATATTTTGCCGTACAAAAACTAGTTTTTAACCGATTCTTCCTATAGAACTATATAATATAAATATTGACTCATACGTAAACAGCCCAGTTTAACTAAAAGGTGCTGAGTTTGGTCAACGTATCTCTATACAAAATTTTTTTTTATAGAAAAACGACTGACTATACAATGCATAGATATGTCAATCAGCAGTATAATCGAAACACGATAAGTCGCAACGAGTGAGCCCCATGGGTGCCTGCGCCCATTTTAGTGTGCCCAGATAGAGGAAAACTGCTGAGAGTGGAAGCCGAATGCCGGCTTCGAAAGCCGAACGTTCAATATGAAGCCGCATCTCGCTCAGCGCACAACGTCGCTGCGGCTGATGCTTTTTCTTAA
>NW_026996465.1:0-1147 GCF_035044405.1 Drosophila montana
ATTTTCGGCTGTGGCTCAGAAAAGGTTACTCGCTTCGCCTCGATTAATAACGAACAAGTGTGTAATAAAAGAAGATATGCATTTTTATAGCGGCCTGAAAAATGCAATTGAGGCTTGCCAACCTTGTTTACAACGAACAGCTGTTTCACTAAAATAAGATTACAACCTCTTCTTATGTTTACATAAATATTTAATTATGCTGATTTGATGCGGCTGCTGCAGAATCCAACAGTCACCACAGATTTGCACGGGCAAATATGGTCACTCTTTTGTCGTCGTTGATAAGGCTACATACTCAGCCTCAGTAATGCTCTGAGCGACCACTTCTTGTTTTTTGGATTCCCATGAAAATGCTGAACCTCCAAGGTAAAATCCTAAGCCAGTATGTGATTTTCGATCCAGGTCATAAGGTTAGCCCAGTCTGCATTGACAAATGTATGTAATCCTTGACTAGTATTGCGATAATTGAGTTTTAGGTTAATTATCTTTGTCTGGTAGTGTAATATGTGATGCGGATCAGTATTCCGTTGCGCTTGCTTACTTACGGAGTGAGCTATATTAGGCTGAGTTGACATGGCCAGATACGTAAGTGATCCAATTAGTGATTGGTATTCAGTCACATCTTTGCTGCATTTGCCTACGCTTATTTTTTGGAATCCAGGAACTAAAGTTGTCAACACAGGACGACAGACGACAGATGGTTATGCCGTATTTCTCCAGTAGGCACCTTATATTGTAGTGCGTATACGCCCTTACAGAATACCCTGTACTTAAATATAAAGTATGCAGCACTTTGTTGCATACAATAACAATAATATAGTAAACAAGCCCAGAGCCACTTTATGTATTGGCTCGGTCTCATATTACGCAGCGCGGTTCACTAGCCTCACTAGCTGACCGTTTATGCTTACGCTGCATATCCCACGCTCCGTCTGAGCGCATTCCGTGAGCAATATATATGCTCACTAATACAGGCATATGCGAGCTACTCACTCTCCCTCTCTTTGTAGCTGTTAACGAATAACAGCATAAGTATATATGTATATCCATAGGCTAAGCGCAAATTATAAAAACCGAATAAATTCATTCTGAACAAAGATACAAAACAGCACTGACGTGCTGGCCTTTTTATTAAAGAGTGTTCATT
>NW_026996466.1:0-1239 GCF_035044405.1 Drosophila montana
CTGACAGACAGACATGAAGACAGAGAGACAGGCAGACGGGCAGACAGGCAGACATGCAGACAGAGAGACAGGCAGACGGGCAGACAGACTGACAGACACACAGATAGACAGACGGAAAGGCAGACCGATAGACTCGCAGACAGTCAAACGCCGGGGCAGAGAGAGAGAGACAGACAGACAGACAGGCAGACAGACAGGCAGACAGGCAGACAGACAGGCAGACAGACAGACCGGCAGACAGACTGTTAGGTGGGAAGATAGGCAGACGGTCACACATACGCACAGATTCGAAGACATACAGAAACACAGGAATGGAGAGAGAGATACACAGACAGGCAGTCAGACAGATTGGCAGGAATACCTAATGCACCGCAGACAGACAGGCTGATATACTGACAGACAGACATGCAGACAGAGAGACAGGCAGACGGGCAGACAGACAGACAGGCACTCAGATAGACAGACAGAAAGGCAGACCAATAGACTCGCAGACAGTCTGGCGCCGGGGCAGAGAGAGAGAGAGAGGCAGACAAGCAGACAGACAGGCAGACCGACCGGCGGACAGATAAGAAAACAGCCAAACAGACACGCAGGCCCACAGACTAGCAGACACACAGGAAGAGAAAGATAGATACACAGACAGGCAGGCAGACAGATAGGCAAGAATACCTACAGCCTCGCAGACAGACACACCGGCAGAGACATTCAGGTAGACTTACAGACAGACAGATATGTAGACAGGCAGACGAGCAGTCAGACAGACAGATACACAGATAGACAGACAGAAAGGCAGAGCGACAGACCGTCAGACAGATTGACAGATAGGCAGACTCACAGGAAGAGAGTGAGATAGACTGACAGTCAGGCAGACAGATAGACAGGAATACCTACAGCATCGCAGACAGACGCAACGGCAGAGATAGACAGGCTGATATACAGACAGACAGACATGCAGACAGAGAAAAAGGCAGACGGGCAGACAGACAGACAGACACACACATAGACCCACAGACTCGCAGACATACAGAAACACAGAAAGAGAGAGAGAGAGAGATACACAGACAGGCAGCCAGACAGATTGGCAGGAACACCCACAGCCTCGCAGGCAGACACACCGGCAGAGACAGACAGGCTGATATACAGACAGACCGACATGCAGACAGAGGGATAGGCAGACGGGCAGGCGGGCAGACAGACAGACAGGCACACAGATAGACAGACAGGAATGCAGACCAATAA
>NW_026996467.1:0-911 GCF_035044405.1 Drosophila montana
TATGTCTGCCTGGCTACGTCTGACTGTCTGTGAGTCAAATTGTCTGCTTTTCTGTCTATTAGTCTGCCTTTCTGTCTGTCTATCTGTGTGCCTGTCTGTCTGTTTGCCTGCCTCTCTGTCTGCATGTCTGACTGTCTGTATATCTGCCTGTCTTTCTCTGCCGGTGTGTCTGTCTGCGAGGGTGTAGGTATTCCTGTCTGTCTGTCTGCCTGACTGTCTGTGTATCTCCCTCTCTTCCTGTGTGTCTTCATGTCTGCGAGTCTGTGGATCTGTGTGTCTGTCTGCCTATCTTCCTATCTGTCTGTCTGCCTGATTTTCAGCACATCTGCCTGCCTGTCTGTCTCCCTCTCTGCCCGATGCGTCTGGCTGTCCGCAAGTCTAGTGGTCTACCTTCCTGTCTGTCTATCTGTGTGCCTGTCTCTTGTTATGTATAAGGCTGTCTTCCTGTCTGTCTATTTCTACGCATGTCTGCTCTCTGTCTGTTTGACTGCCTATCATCCTGACAGCGTCTCTGTCTGTCTGTCTGCGAATATCTTGTTTTTCTTATCTGTCTGCGAGTCTAAAGGTCTCTCTCTATCTCCCCCGCATCTCCCTCTCTCTCTTGCTCTCTCTCTCTCTTTGTCTATCTGTCTAAATGTCTGTCTGAATGCCTGTCTGTCTGTATGTCTGCCTGTCTGTCTCTGCCGGTGTGTATGTCTGCGAGGGTGTAGGTATGCTTTCCTGTCTGTATATCTGTCTCTCTTTTCTCTTCCTATGTGTTTGTATGCCTGCGAATCTGCGTGTCTGTCTGCCTGTTTTCCTACCTGTCTGTCTGTCTGCCTATCTGCCTCTACCTCTGGCCGTACGTCTGACTTTCTGTGAGTCAATTTGTCTGCTTTGCTGTCTATTAGTCTGTCTTTCTGTCTGTCTAT
>NW_026996468.1:0-4808 GCF_035044405.1 Drosophila montana
AGTTCACAGCGCAAAAGGCGACCAATGCGACTTTAACTAAGTTTTTATTTTTGTTTTTATTTTATTATCTTAATACTGTTTTTTATACAAACCTGGCGACCACAAACATAACTAAGAGCATTATAGAACACGTTTGAGTTCTGATTGGCACTTAACAAAAAAAAAAAAAAAAATATGGTTACATTGATTACATTCAAATTCACATTCGATTGGTTGTCGATCTTACATATTTAATATTTTAGAAGCTACATTGTTCAATTTATAGCCTAATTCCACTGTCCACGTTTCTTACACATTTTGCAAAAATGTGGCTTGTACGTTTTCCCATAAGAATACACATTTTTCAAAAATGTGACAGTTTTGAAAAATGTCTAAATGCGATGATTTATCGAGTTTTCTATCGATGTTATGAAAAATGTGAAAGTATCATTACCATAAACAGCTGATATATCAACGATGGCAAGCGGTAACTTTTAATCATAATACAGTTTTGAACATTTAAAGATGGCCAAATCCCGCAAAGAGTCCATTAAATTAATCCCCTACTTCGAGGTAGTGCTCTTTGACTTTTGAAAGGAAAACTTTGCGGCGCTTAGGTAAAACAAAGCAAGTCGATCAGCTGTTTATTTTAAGAAGCGGTACTTTTCCCACTCCCATGTTACCGAAACCGATGTAACACCAATATGTGAAATCTGAAATTTCTTAAGCATAGTGGACAAAGGCTATTACCACTAATATGCAATGCAATGCATTGTATGGTTAGTGCTATTACACATTTTTCACATATTTGATATTTTCAAAAAATGTGTATTTTCGCCCCGAACAATCCCTGTTTTTTGCGATGATTTTTCGAATTTTCTATCGATGTTATGAAAAATGTGAAAGTATCATTACTGTAAACAGCTGATATAGCAACGAAGGTAAGCGGTAACTTTAAATTATGATTTTAAAATTGTTCTTATCCTACAGTTTTGAACATTTAAAGATGGCAAGATATCGGAAGAGGTATACTTCGAGGTCGTATTATTCGACTTCTGGAAGGAAAACTTTGCGGCGCTTAGGTAAATCAAAGCAAACCGATCAGCTGTTTATTTAGAGAATCAGTTCTTTTGACACTCACATGTTACCGAAAGCCAACACTTGCCAATGGAACACCAATATGTGAAAATTGAAAATGTGTCATTTCTTATGAAATATATATCACCTTATCAGTTACAGAGGTTAAATCCTATTATTACTGAAAGTTCGCTCCTCAACGACCTTAAGACAATCAAGCCGGTTTACTTACCGGGCCCTGATGGTGTTCCTGCTTGTGTGCTCAGGTACTGTGCTGCAGCACTAAGTAAACCTGTTTTAAAACTTTTTGAATTGTCTGTTCACACTTCATCTTCGACCATTGGGAAAGAATCATACATTATCCCTCTTCATAAGAAAAGGAGTAAGTCCGATGTCGAAAACTATAGAGGTATTTTTAAATTATCCACTATACCTGAAGCTTTTGAGAGAATCATAAAATCTCAACTACAACATTTATGCAGTTCTTTTATTTCAGCTTCCCAGCATGGGTGCGTGAAGCGTAGATCTACAACCACTTCCCTTTTTGAGTTTAGCAAGGTATCATGTTGAGAATTGTTTTGGGTTGCATCAAGCGATGGTCGAAGGAATCTGACGATCCGTACACGACAAAGACCCTTAATATATCTTTAGTACGACCTGTACTTGAGTATGCCTCATGTATCTGGTTACTACAATACTCTATCAAGATAGAATTGAATCCGTTCGGAAACAATTCTTGTTGTTTGCCCTTCGTGGTTTAGATAAGAATGCCTGTGTGCGGTTACCGTCATACTCCAGCAAACTTCTGATGATTAATCTTCCTTCCTTAATTAATCGTAGAACCATACTTGGTGTAATATATATTCATAAACCAATTACTGGTGAAATCGAGTCTCCTGTGTTGACTAGCCAATTAAATTTTGTCTACGCAAGTAGATAGTCTTAGCATATAGTCGTAGTTTGTATTCGTTTTGTACTTCGCGACTCATGTCGTGCGTTAAACGACTGCGCCCCTCGGTCGGTTGGGCGGAAAATGGGATGCAGTGAATTGCATCGGGATTCGAGCGAAAAAAATAAAAAAATATGTATAAATATCGATATATTCACAACAACACAATTTTGAACCACTGTTATTCATAAGCTGCATTGCATGGTATAACCCATTGTATGTTTACAAATTGAATAATCATAACAATAACATGCCTTCTGCAGCCGTATTTAAATATTGCTAACAGCAGCAAAAATCATAAGAGCAGAATGCCTTCTACAGCCGAGCTCAAATAATGCTTACAATTATTTATAAACAAAAACTGACCAATAGAAAGATGCCAGCATAAACAAGCTGCTGTCCTCTTGCAAGAAGTCACATACTCCAATTATTGTTTAGCATTAAATATAGCATAAACTGATTTTTGTACCTCTGATAACATAAAAATTCACGCACGTGAACTAAAGTCTTTTTATTTTCAAACTTATAACTACGTTATGATAAGATCAATTAAAGAAAGGCTTATCCATACAACTGGTGTCTTCTTCGATCAACAAGTGTAATTGTGCACAGTATTACAACTTACAATTATTTATAAACAAAAACTGCCCAATAGAAAGATGCCAGCATAAACAAGCTGCTGTCCCCTTGCAAGAAGTCACATACTCCAATTATTGTTTAGCATTAAATATAGCATAAACTGATTTTTGTACCTCTGATAACATAAAAATTCACGCACGTGAACTAAAGTCTTTTTATTTTCAAACTTATAGCTACGTTATAATAAGATCAATTAAAGAAAGGCTTATCCATACAACTGGTGTCTTCTTCGATCAACAAGTGTAATTGTGCACAGTATTACAACTAAATCGAAAGTATTTCAATTTCAAAACACGCTATCCGCAGAAGAACTTGACGTGTCTGAACAATTCAAATAACGTATAAATCCAATTCGGTCGTTGTAACACAAATTGAATTTCGTGACAACTAAACTAAATACCTTAAATCGTTAAAGGGAACCGGCAGAAGAATCTCATGTTGCTGCACTTCCAGCAATGAATAAATTAAACGGTCAAAATTTAAACCAATTGCTCCAACAAATACGGAACGGGAGACGTTTATCAGAAGGGTGGATTATTTGCTTCAACTGTACTCTACTCACAATGAACGAAAACAATGCATTATATCCGGGCAATTGAGCTTCCGCGAACGCCCAGAAGGTACCCAGAATGCTGCAAATCAACAACTGGCCCAAACTCAGGGAAGCTTTAATCTCCGAAAACAAGACGCAAACACCCGTGGAAGAATTACTGCGAAGATTATGTAATACCAATTATCGAGGTAATTTACGCAAATTTTGTAGTGAGGTGGAGGCTTAGATATTAATTATAAATGATAAATTAGAATTAGAAGGGGATTTGGATAATTCCAGGTTGTACACAAACGCTATGAATAACATTGTTAAAAATGTAATACATAAAAAGCTACCAGATAGACATATTATGTCACTCGAAATATATGACATATCTACTATTTCGAAATTAAAACAAGTAGCACAAATGGAGTGTTACTGTGATGAAAATAATTAATAGTAAATATCAAAATACTAACAATAACATTAATTATACACGGAACACTAAACCTCACTTGTACAAATTAAGTGCTAAAAGCCGAATTAGAAATCACAATTTTCTAATGGTATCACCGACCGATGGAGCTGCCTGTCCGGCCAACTATGCCCCTTTTCACAGCTAAATTTGTCAGTGACGCTATAAGAGCCTACAGCTAAGAAGAAGGGTGTTAGTAGAGAAAATAAATAATCTTAATTTACTATTCTATTTAAGAAAATAAAAAAAAATAGGGAAAAATACAGTAAGAAGTTATTAAAAAAGTAAAGAAATATAAGTTAATACCTAAGTTATCCAAATATCAACTTTGGATAATCAGCTTGCCAACATTTGGTTCCCGCACGTGGCCATTTAACGTGCTGGAAAAAGCCGAAGTAAGATGTCGCGTATGCAATTTTAGGTGCATAGGAGGTCAACGCGTTCGTTGGACAGCCAAACCGTGGGATCGCAAATTCGGCACAATTATGGCACATGCCAATAATTGAGGAATCAGCGGAACCAATAAAGTTTATTGGTTCCCAAGAAATGCGAACCCCAGCAAAATGCAGAATGGGGGCATTTCCTCATATGCAACAACACCAAGCTGGAGACGCCGACGCCGACTGGGACGCTGATTCGTTGGACTGAGGTTTAATTAGGTATTAATTAAGTTACAAAATTTAGTTTATAGTGCTGCTAAACAAATAAAAATATTTTTTTATAATTCAGTATCCTTGAATTGGATAATTGGCGCCCGAGCAGGGACCCGCGAAACTTTTGAAAAAAAAAACAAAAAGGACCATAAGAAGTTCGTTCATCTAAAGCCGGTAAACGCTAAAGTTTTTTAAAGTTTTGGCGAGTCCAACGTGTTACAAATGATTGGCCCCTTAGTAGGCTACCAGTGCAAGTGCAGTCAGTGCAAAAAGGAAGGACGTGCTCGTCCTACCCACACCGTGTACACAATAATTCAAAATTCACATAGTGAAGAAACACAACTAATCACGTAGTGATTACAAATAATAAAAGAAACGTTCACAAAGTGAATAAAATTATATCATTCCAAGAGTGACCAACAAATAATAAAAAAAAAAATGCACATAAAAACTAAAACAAACAAAGAAAAACTACTAACTATAATATGAAACCTAGAAGAAGGA
>NW_026996469.1:0-1522 GCF_035044405.1 Drosophila montana
GATTTTTAGGAGTTAAAGAGAGCCAAGGGAGCATAGAAAGTCCCACAGGGGTGTCAGCAGACATCGAAAACTAACGGACAGCCATAAAACGTCTCGCTGAGCGATCGGCGAGCGTGCTAGCGTTTGTGCACGCAAACAGGCACACGCGCACGCGCATAAGCCGAGAGTCGACAAAGCGCGCGTCAACGGGACAGCTGCAAAGGACCACCGTGGGGCGAATCGCTCGGTACGCGTCGTAATTTGAAGTGAAGTCGAAAGTAAGCGCGACGGAAAAAACAAGGTGAACAATAAAGTGGATTCGGCCCAATATGAACATTGGAGCTGTAGTGGCAAATAATTTTTTTTGTGAACAAACTAAGTTGTGGGAAAAAAAAAAAAAATAATATAAATATGGTGAACATTGCAGGCAAGAGTGAACATTTTTCATATATTTTTTTTATGTGCTCATCGGTGCACATAAATAAATATATAAAATAAAATTAATTAAAAAAAAAATTAATTAAAATTAAATTGAATTAAAATAAAATTAATTAAAGTAAAATAAATAAAAATAAAATAAATTGAAATAAAATAAATTAAAACTTCACGTGATTTAAATAAACGGAAATAAAACAAATACAATAAGAATAAATTCGGAAAAAAAACAGAAGAAAATAATTAAAACGAAGTGGTCGAGGAAGACTGGATATCCGAACGATTCACGTACACCAGAAGAGGAAAAGGGAACCGCAGCGAAAGGTTACGTAGGAATGGATGGATACGGGTGAGTGTCAGAATCCAGGGGTGGGCGTATGGTGGATCCATTCGCGAAGAAAGGAGGAACTGGAGGCGATTACTCGCGAGTTCGGGCTGAGCGAGTTGGGGCGGATTGAAGACTTGCGTCGTCGTTAAGCAAGCTTCGTGTCCGGGGGCTCGCATTCCGCAAAGATATGGGCTCGGCTAGCCGAGTTGGAGGCCAAATATATGAGGACCCCGGAACACAAGGCCCAGCTCGAACCTGACCCAATCGAATGGGATAGGCGTTCGAAGTCAGAGTCAGACTCTGTCCCACGTTGGAACACCCCCGGCTTACTCGAGGTCCCGGCGATCCCGAACTACAAGGCCCGTCAACGAGAGGGCGAAGGATTCAAGCAGTATGTGGTGGACATCAGGGCGTTGATGCAACACGCCTGCTATGGTCCGGAGCCAGAATTGGCGAGAATATATGACAACTCAGCCCCAGAGTATAAATTGTATGTGCGGAGGCAAGATTTCGCGTCACTGTCGAAGCTCATACAACTAGCGGTCGAGTATGAGGGTATAAAACAGCAGGGTCAACAGTATCCCCCGGGTTCACGAGCTCGATTAGGTAATAGCAAGGCCACGTATCTAGGCGAGGGGCAAGGACAGGCGGCAATAGGCTCAAACAACCCGTTCGGGGTAGCTTCATCGCCAGTATTACCGGTGCCAAGGGAAGAGCCCGTTAACCGAATGATCGGCCAAGAAACCAGTGGAACAGCCAGCGGGCAAGAGGGGCATTTTA
>NW_026996470.1:0-4475 GCF_035044405.1 Drosophila montana
GTACACTGAGCCGACTACGGTGTTTGAAGTAAAATCCTTTTTGGGATTGGCAAGCTATTACCGCTGCTTTATCAAAGACCAATCTCCGCAATCCTAAAAGGGGAAAAAGGATCCATTAGCAAGTACAGGTTTAGAAAGGTCCCTGTACAATTCAAAGATGCTCAGCGCAACGCGTTCCAGAAGCTCAGGAACATATTAGCGTCGGAAGACGTTATACTGATTTACCCGAGCTATAAAAAACCATTTGACTTGACCACAGACGCTTCAGCCTACAGGATAGGTGCTGTCTTGTCGCAAAATGGTCGCTCCATAACTATGATGTCCCGGTCCCAACGAGCGGGAGTTGCTTGCCATTGAATGGGCATTGGGTAAGTTACGGCACTTTCTTTACGGGGTTAGGGACATAAATAGTTTCACTGATCACCAACCTCTCACGTTCTCGGTATTCGAGAGCAATCCCAATGCAAAAATAAAGAACTGGAAAGCGCGCATTGATGAAACAGGGGCCAAGCTTTTCTATAAGCCTGGTAAAGAAAATCATGTAGCGGATGCGTTGTCACGCCAGAACGTAAGCACCCTGGCTACGATTCACAGTGAATTGTCTCTGTCTTACACAATCAATTCGACGGAGATGCCTCTAAACTGCTTCCGGAATCAGGTTGCCATTTTTAAACTTTACCGATAGGGCCGCCCTCATCGAAACGATAAAGGCCATCAATAACCCAAACGTGGTTCATGCATTTCACTGTACTCTCCCAATCTTGGCCAGTTTCCAGCACGAGTTGGTAAGAGCCTTTCCGACTACGAAGTTTTGGTATTGTGTCAGTGATCGACGTCAGTGATAAGCATCTTTTTTGCATTCGTTGCTGACGATCGCCTTGCGCTCTGCACAAAGTAAAAACTAATCATTGTTATTGCATGTTATTGCATTCTACTGTGTGTTATCTTAGCATACGTTCTATTTTTGGACATCGTCTGCAGGCGGTGTCGGCATCGGTAGCTCGGAAATAGTAACAATAACATAAAAAGGTGCTGTTGTTAGTGTTGTGCTTGCCCACTGGGCAAGACAATAGCCCTGCGCCCAGTCGCACACGTGGAGCAATAAAACTTTGTACAGCGCTTGTCGCTTGAGCTCTTATCAGCAATTTTGTCTTTTGTTTTGGTTATGCTAACAATTGTTTGCAAAGGCAAACCAAAAGCAACTTAAGCAAGCGTTACTGGGCAAATGCAATACTTTTCTTAAGAAAAATATAGCTTATTGCTTTGAAATGGATGAAAACTCACATGCTCACTCGCAGCCAAGTAACTGGCTAAGTGAGTATGACAGAATGAGAGGATGGAGCACTAAAGCTAAAGGAAGCCCAGAGCACATCAAGTCACATCGGCCTGGCACAGCCTAGTAGTAGCTGGGCAATAACAACAAGTAGTACTACACATGCTATTAGTACTATCACGCTATCAAAGCCAATTAGTGTATCCATCTACACTGTAGCAACATCTGCTGCTGGGAGTGTCTGCTCTGCGCAAGAAAACCCAACAAGCTGCCCATTCCAGATGCCACTCATGTCTGTTCGAAGGAAGCAGACAGGAAAAGATTAGGCATCTAGAACAATTAAAAAAGCTAAACTAGCACCTACTAATATAATAATTGGTCGGCCAGATGTAGCCCCTACTTCTGACTCTGCGGCTGGTGCACTTCGCAATAACCGATATGCAGCCCTAGCTGAGGAAGCTGACAACGTCATAGAAGTGGAATCCTTATCAGCTAGTGCAGAGAACACGAATCAAAATAAATCGTCTCCTAAGCCTCCAGCAATCTGTGTGCCCCAAGTTAACAAACTTCACGAGTTGGAGCGGGCACTCAAAGCTTTTGTAACAGAGAAGGAAAACGACGTGCGAACATCCAAGTTCGGAGTCACGCGTATCTACACTGCCAATGCCCAAGCGTTTCGATCAGTTGTTAGAACGCTAACCTAACTAAACTGTGAGTTTTGGCACCAACAGCTGCGGGATGACAAACCTTATAGATTGGTACTAAGGGACATTCACGCCAATGTCCCAAAAGATCTTATAGAGCGCACATTCTCGGATAAAGGATTCACAGTCCTTAACATATATTGAAAACTGGACTGGCGCCACATCCCGATCATCGAGGAGGACGATGAGCAAATAAATAACGCGAAGACTAGGTAAAATATGTTTTACGTTAATACCAAACGTACCTCAAATATAGCCGACGCAGTTAAAATAACCCATATAGGAAATCACAGGGTTATAGTAAAGAAAGCAATAATGTGTTGGTTCAATGTTTTAATTGTCAGGACTTTGGGCATACGCGGAACTATTGCCTTAAAAAGCCAGTCTGCGGCAAGTGCGCAGGCGATCACCGTACCGACTCCGCAGCAACACATGTGCTAACTGTGGTGGGGACCACTTATCTAGTTTCAAGGGCTGCAAAGTAAGAATGGAAAAAAACGAAAAGTTTAAGCCAGTTGCGGGCTTACCAGAAAATGGGCTTACGTTTTCTCACAAGCAAAACAAGCTTGCCAATACGAGTACCAGACAAGCATATATACCTGCTGCAGTTGTCCAAAACGGCTTTTCTTATGCTGGCATGGCAAGGTCAGGTAACGTAGTACATAAAAAGACTGCTGAGAAAAATGTCGCCATAATAAAAGAAAAAGAAATAGATGATCGAGGATTTAGTAAAAAGTTCCACTCATTTGAGAAATCAATTCAGGACATAAATTTGGGAATGGATCAAATGTTCAAACTGATACAAGAGACGATGGAAGCCATAAAGGTTTTCGTGACCTGGTTCAGCATCTCAATTCCCTAAAATCCAAATGACCAACCCGTATTTAAAAATCGTATTGTGGAACGCACGTGGTTTACTTAAGAGCAATGATGAACTTAGACTCTTCCTTAGTGCCCACACTATAGACATAATGCTGGTAACTGAAACACACATGCGTCTTGGACTGAAAACGTTTTTGCCCTGCTATGAAATTTACCAGGCTTATCACCCCGGTGGTAACTGCAGAGGTGGAGCCGAGGTCATTGTGCGATCGTCTGTTCGTCATTGTCAGAATAAGCCCATACCGCGCACGCATGTCCAAATTGATAGTGTGAACGTGCCCACAAACTCTGGAAACATTACAATTGCTTCCTTGTATCTTCCACCTCAGGAACCATGGACCAAGGCGAACTTTGAATATATCTTGATTTCTTTGGGCAGCAAATTCAGGATTTACAAATACATACTGACTCCTTTATGGACCTATGCACTGCAAATGTCAAGATTGCCGCAAAATCCCACCTCAACTAAATAAGCAGAGCAGAATTCTTAGAAGGATAAGTAATGCTCCTTGGTATATGCGTACGAGGGACATCGAGAGAGACCTAGTAGTTCCCAAAGTAGGAGACGTAATCCGTCAGCATGCCAAAAGATACTTTGAGCGCCTTCGCTCCCATCCCAACCCACTAGAAAGGCGTCTAACTTCTCCTGGGAGAACAAGAATATGGTGCCCCATCTCTAGGGCCAGAAAGAGAAGACTTAAACGGTGCCATCCACTAGATCTACCTAACAGGGTCCTATAAGACATGTCTTATTAATAAAAAATATAATATAATAAATAATCTGCAGTATTTGGAGTATTCGTTAATATCTTTGGGGCTGTAGTAAGTGTTGTGTTGTCTATTATCGTTGTTTCTATTACCATTATTATTGTTATTTCTGTAGACGCCTCTGTTGTATGGTCGGCCTCTATAATTACCTCTGCCGCGGTTTCCACCACGAGGAGAGTAATTTTGGTAATAAAGGGCAGTATTAGTTTGTCTGGTTGCTTCTGTGCAACTATCCACAAATTTGGATATGGCATCATTTATGTTATTGAATGTGCCTGCCTGCATGATAAGTTTTACCTTATCTATAGCGGAGTTCTTAGTCATGGCCTTCACTGCTTGGTCTGTACTGTATTTATTGGCCAATTCTGGCGTTAAGCCACCGTTTTTAAAAGCTCCTTCTAAAGCTTTTGTTAACTGCTCAACCTCTTGGGTGTACTGGTTGGCAGTTTTGCTTTTTTGTTGCAAGTTAAGTAGTTTGGCTGACAATACTTCGACTGATTCGCCTTACCGTGCTTGATATAAGACATGTCTTTTTAATAAAAAATATAATATAATAATCTGCAGTATATAAAAAAAAAATTTTCGTTTTTTAGCCTTTTATACCTTAGACTAATTAGTAGTAAGTCTTGTTAAATGTTTTTCCCCATATGTAACTAGCTTAGGCTGCCATATTAGGCAGCAGTGATCTTGTTAACAAGAAAATATACATACATTTAAAAAAAAAAAAAAAAGACGTCAGTGATAGAAGAGAAATCATCACTAAGGAACACAATCGAACCCATAAGGCGGCTCAGGAGAATGTGAAACAGGTCATGACGACATACTATTTTCCTAAAATGACGAAATTG
>NW_026996471.1:0-729 GCF_035044405.1 Drosophila montana
GGATTTAGGATTTAGGGACCGCGAGTAAGCTGCCAGGTTAGGTAGGAATGACCTACAATTGACGGTGCAGCAAGGTTAGGAAAGTTAATAAAACAAATTAAAACGGAAGTGAATGTACATAGAAGAAAACAGTGTTTGCGTTGTCTGTGTAGAAATTGTGCATTTTCAGGCTTTCGTTTGCGGCGGAGCGATCCCAGCAGCACCTATCACTCAGGCCGACTCTAACCTAACCGCAGCGGAGCGATCCCGGCGGCTTCCCTTTTCCTTAACAGAATTAGTAACCACTCTGTGGCGGAGTCATCCCTACGGCTCCATACCCCCCTTTTCAGCTTCGCGTCTCGGCAACCTACAATTTTCTTGTAGAGTGGACCTGGGTAAGTCTGATTCATCACCCCGGCCAAGGGTGGTCAACTAAAAGTGCGGCCAATGGTGGTGTTCTGGCTCGATAAAATAAAATAAATAAAAAAAAATAGAATAAAATGAATTAAAATTAAAATAATTAAAATAAAGTTAATTAAAATACAACAAATTAAAATAAAATAATTAAAATAAAACAAATTAAAAATTAAAACAATTAAAATTAAAATAATTAAAATAAAAACAAATTAAAATAAAAACAATTAAAATAAAACAAATTAAAAATTAAAACAACTAAAATAAAATTAATTAAAAATTAAAGCAAATTAAAACAAATTTAATTAAAATAAAACATTTAAAAAAAAAATTAAA
>NW_026996472.1:0-3660 GCF_035044405.1 Drosophila montana
TTTGAAATATCTATAATGTTTGATTTTAAACATATACTGATGTTATTGTTATTTTTACATTGATTTTAAATCGCAAAAACTGAACTTTTATATTTTACTTGCGGGTATAACCCGGCCTTGCCCGTGGAACGTATGTTAAAAATCAACGTTCTCAAAAAGCTTTGAAAGTGATTTTGAAACTTATCGGACGGTAAACAAACAGTTTTCATAGAAACGTTTTCCGCCAATTTACCAATGTTGCGAGTGGAATTTCCCAAATCGCTAAAACACGTATTCATTATATTCTTATGTAGAGCTTTTAAAATAAGTTTGAAGCAAATCGGACACAACTTAAAACTTCGCACAAAAAATCTTTGAATCGCATTCCACCCGAAAAAGTGTGGATTCTGCGAAAAGTGTGAAACACGTCTCAAATGATTTTTCTTATAGATCTTTGGAAACGAATTTGAACACAAAACGTCACCCACCAAATCTTTGACCTCCATTTCCACCAAGGAGGAATGGATTTTCCTAAAAGTGTGAAACACCCCTCAAATGAATTTGAACAAAGATCTTTGAAAATAAGTTTGAGGCCGATCCGATGGTAAACAAAAAAGTTACATACAAACGTTTTTCACGAGTTTTCCACACTACATCACATAAGGTAGCTACAGTGAAAATTTCAGCTTCCTAGCTCTTAGGGTTTGGGCTGTGCGTTGATCACCAATCAGTCAGTCAGTCAGGACAAACAGTTTTATATATAGAGATTACGTTTGCATATCTCATTTTAATTACATTTCCTGTTTTCTTTAAGGGTTTTAAAAGTAAATGTTTAAAAATTTCTTTGTCTGATTTAGGAATGTCGATTACGTAAATAAGCTTTTCACCATTTAATGCGATTTTGATATAAGCAATATTTAAGGCTTCTTCTATATTATTGAATCAAATATTTTCTTCAGCAAACATGTTACTTATTATTCTAGTTTCTTCTTCGGAAATTATAAAAGTGTTTACCATATTGGCTTTAGACAAATGCATAGCAAGGTTTATGTTACTTAAATCATCTTTAATGAGATCTATTTTACGTTTTAATTGGGAATATTTTGGAAGTTTCATGAATTTTTTAAAGTTTTAATTATTACATTATTGTCGTTGGTTATCTTATTTATCCTATCTATTATGTCTTTGTTTATTAAAACTTGTTCATTACTGTTTTTATAGCCTGAACCTGAATGGGTAATATGTATTTGTGCAAATGAATTTAACAGGCAGACGGAAGCATCTCCGACCCCATAAAGTATATATATTCTTGATCAGCATCAAAAGCCGAGTTGATCTAGCCATGTCCGTCTGTCTGTCCGTCCGTCTGTCCGTGCGTCCGTCTGCCCGTATATATGAACGCAAGGATCTCAGAACCTATAAGAGCTAGAGACTTGAAATTTTAGCTGTAGGTCCTCCTAGTGCCCGCGCAGAGTTTATTTCCGACATTCGATAGCTTGCCCCGTTTCCAAGTAATCGATAAAAAACGATATCGAAATTCTGTTTTTTGAGCAATTTCGGCAAATAATATGAGGCAGAGTCACCAAACTTGACATGTAGCTTCTAATATATATATATCAAGGATCTTTCATTTTATAGCTATCGCCACCTCCCCGCTTCCTTCATAAAGCTATGTATAAATCATGTTAGTAAACCAACTTGTATTGTCATTTTGAGAATACACGAATATTTTATGGTACAATAAGATCTTTTCTGAAAATTTCATCAAGATCGGTTAAGAAACACGAAAGAAAATGTGCTTTGGCATGCAAACACGTGCAGCAGCAAGCACAAATTCCAAGAATTTCAATTTGCAATTGCAATTGCGATTGTAATGTTTTCTGTGCTGCTATTTTTATTAGTTTTTTTCTCATTAAGACTTAATTATTGGCGTGGCTATTGAGGAAACTTTTTTTTTTGGCTGTTGTGGCTGTTGCGTAGAGGCGGCAGCAAGAAATTCGGTCAGTTGCGAGTTCGAACCCTGCCAAGGGAACTTTTTTTTTTTAGTTTATCTTTATTACTTGTTTATTATATTGTTACTTGTTTATTATATTGTTTTAGGTATTTAATATTATCTCGAAATCTTCAATGTCTAGATTTCCTGCAATCCATTTCCATACAGATTCGATTTCGTTTATGGCCCGTTTTCATATTACGTGGGAATAAACTAACTATTAATTTGAAAGTTAATCGTATCGATTTCGTTTCTTATGAAAGAATTGGTTTGAGAAATGTTAGTAAGTTGTTTTTCTATTTGATGTGGTGACCTTATAATCGTCAATGTTAATATGGTGGTTCTTATATGGCATAGCAAGATGAGATGAACCTAATGAGCAGGGAAGAATAAAGTATTTTTTAATTTCTTGTATAATATTTGTGGAAAATTTTTCCGGATTGAATAGTGACAGTTCAGTTCTTTAACTATTGAATCTATTATTTAGCAAGTTGGGTCATCTTAGTGAGAAATTCTAAGTCTTCTATGTTAGCTATAAGTCCCATTGAAAGTACCTTAGTTCTTTGTTTAAATTTTTCTAACAACGTGAAATTGTTTTCATGTGTATTTATTATGGCCTCTAAATTTTTCATTGTGTCGTGACCTATGATACCGAATTTTGCCTATCCCGTAACCGAAAATATCTATGTTTGTTTAATGTGGGATATTAGTCTTGTCTCCTATAGACTTTGCTGCAAAGCATACTTCATTCGGTATGGGTGCCCGAATGAGTGAAAGTTTTACGCACTTTTTGTTGAGGCTGGTATCTATTAAGAATTTCCTTTTTTTCTCGTTCCTCATTTTAACCACTAAGAAAGGGAATTTGGCTGCACCTCGTCTATTTCATATTCGTGGGGTCTCTATTTCTTGATTATCCATTATGGTATACTCTTGCTCGTTATAACCTTGTTCTTCTTCATAACCCTGTTCGTCTTCTATGTTAACTTCTGTACTGTAAACTCTGTTGTTTGTTTGGTTACGTACTAGTCTTTGAGGTATTTGTCTGCCTCCGTTGTTGTAGTATGTTGGCTGCGGACCACGTCTAACGTTATGCGACAAGGTGTTATGCATAGTGTTAGCTTGATTCGCCCTTAAATTTAAGTTGTCCAACAAAAAACTAAAAAGATGTTCAAGGCTTCTGGCAAGCTGTCGGTCTTTTAACACTTAAAAGACTTGGCAAGTTGCCGTTTAATCCTATTAAGAACGTGTCTAATGCATTTTCTCTATAAGAATAAGTCATTGCAAGCAATGCCTATGACCGGATACACAGCATTCCTAACTACTTGTTCGATCAAGTTGGTTAGTTCTATTTTTTGGAATGTGGAGAATGTGGAGAGGGACCAGAAAAGTTAATAGTATTGGGCAAATTATTTATGGACATTCTTGACAATTATTCTATTATCAGATCTTCTGCGTTCATATAAATTTAATTCTTTAAGGCTTTATTTTCCTTTTTTTCTTATAAATAATTTTTTTTAATTCTTTGAAGATTTAATGGTTTTACAATATAAATGATAACGATGACTGTTTTCGGATGTCTTCTTACGGGGAATTATTGATGGAGTTGATCTTCTTGTAGTTTAGTTGATGTTTATTTGCAGTTCTTTGTTTGCCTAATCTTCTAGATTTTGTATTATAGCCAGTAGTTT
>NW_026996473.1:0-3569 GCF_035044405.1 Drosophila montana
GGCATCTAAGCCTGAAGAACCTCCGTCATATCGGGGATCTTCGATCAGAAATATCATCAAGAACACTTGGCTGCCTTGTCCTCATCGCTCTTCTCCTCCTCCTCGTAGGCATCAGGAAACTATACCGGCGCAAATCAACCAATGAGAAACCCGAGGACGGGTTTCAACCTACCCAGGGAAGAGTTAACACGCGCGAGACAATAATAGCAGATAACGCAGTTGGGCCGGATGCCGTTGCAACAGAGTTGCACACGAAATTCGACACTCGCAAGCCCAAATGGCCTGATCGCTCGCCAAAGACGCCGACTTAGCATTCTGCCGGCTCGCCTGCCTGCAACGGCGGCTTCGAGCATTCATTTAAGTTACTTTAATTTAAGTTTTAAATTTGTTCTCAAACAGTTCAAACGAATTGCCGTCAAAAATAAATGCATCGTAATACAAATCGGTCTTGTTTAATTTATATACTATTCTAGAAGCTACATGTCAAGTTTGGTGGCTCTACCTCATATTATTTGCCGAAATTGCTCAAAAGACAGGATTTCGATATCGATTTTAATCGATTACTCGGAAACGGGGCAAGTTATCGAATATCGGAAACAAACTCGATCTGCGCAGGGACTAGGAGGACCTACAGATAAATTTTCAAGTCTCTAGCTCCTAGCTCTAGATCCTTGCGTTCATACATACGCGACAGATAGACAGGCGGACATGGCTAGATCGACCCGGCTATTGATGCTGATCAAGAATACATATACTTTATGGGGTCGGAGATGCTTCCTTCTGCCTGTTGCATACATTTGCCCAAATACAATATACCCTGTTTCCCCATTTTTAATGGGTTCAGGGTATACATATTATAATAAAAGCATGGGCAGTAACAATAATATTATAAATTTTATCATCTCCAATTAAAGCCCTTAGGTGACCCACTTCAGCTCGAATTAAAATTCTTAAAGATATTCTCACTATTTCTGCTCAAGCACCAACAAGAAATTATAATGTTCCAATATCTTTATAATTTGTTTAGATTAATCATTGTCGCGATTAAGTGGCTGAAGTTAGGCGATAGATTGTAAATCTATTTATAAGAAATTTTCTTCTTAATCAATTAATTAGTTTATTTTATTATATCGGCCTGGTCTTATAGTCATTAATGACATCAAACTGCAATTTTGAAGGAGTCATTTTTACTAAGGCTTGAAGGATCTCCTACAATTACAGCTATTAGTTTTATTTAACTTAAAGCCTTTAACCTAAAATATAGAGTAAAATATTGAAATTAAAAATAATCCACCTTAAGATAAAAAACTTATAAATAAAGTAAATTTTACAACAGGGAAGTTTGATTTAAACCTCCAATTGCTCCAATAATTACTGAAAAAATTACTCTAATTAATAATAAACTTTTTAAATTTAAATTTTAAAAAGATTAGTATTAAAGGAGCAATATTCTGTCACGTTATTAAGAGGAGAGCGTTTATTCAAGTTAAACCTTCTATTAAATTACCCACTGAACCCACTGAAAATGGTTAAAGAGGGTAAAATGTATTTGTGCAAATGTATGTAACAGGCAGAAGAAAGCATCTCCGAAAGCATATTCTTGATCAGCACCAATAGCCGAGTCGAACTAGCCATGTCCGTCTGTCTGTCCGTCCGTCCGTATGTATAAACGCAAGGATCTCAGAACCTATAGGAGCTAGAGACTTGAAATTTTAGCTGTAGGTCTCCCTCATCGCCGCGCAGATCGATTTTGTTTCCGATATTCGATAACTTGCCCGTTTCCAAATAATCGATACAAATTGATATCGAAATCCTATTTTTTTAGCAATTTCGGCAAATAATATGAGCTAGAGTCACTAAACTTGACATGTAGCTTCAAGAATAGTATATATATCAAGTATCTTTCATTTTATACCTATCGCCACCTCCCCGCTACCACCGCAAAGCTACAAATTAAGTTAATTACTCAACTTGTATTGCCCATCAATTTAAGCCACAATTTATATGCAATTGAATTTCTAATAATACACAAATATTCTACATTCCTTTCTGCAATAAGATGTACTGTCAAAAATTTCATAAAGATCGGTTAAGAAACACAAAAGTTATGTGGGCACGTGCTAAAATTAGCTAGCGCAAATTCCAAGAACTTCTGTGTACATGTACATACACACATTCATGCGCGTCTGGACAGACAGACGGACATGGCTCGGCTGTTGATGCTGATCAAGAATATATATACTTTATGGGGTCGGAGATGCTTCCTTCTGCCTGTTACATACATTTGCACAAATACATTATACCCTGTTTACCCATTTTCAATGGGTTCAGGGTGTAACAAGTAAGAGGTTCTAGTCGGGACCTCCCGGGGACTAGGGGATACCCTGAACCCTCTCATTTTTATATGCACCAAATGCAGCTCGCTCTACGCGCTCGTTTACTATAGTAGTAATAAATAAAAATTAAAAAAAAACAGTTTCCTCGGCAGGATTCGAACTCGTAACTGACCGCTCTACTTTCAGCCGCCGCTACTCAATAGCCACACCAATAATTAACTCTTAATGAGAAAAAAGCATATTAAAATAGTAGCACAGAGAACAATACAATCGCAATTGCAATGATGTTGATAGAATTCAAAGAAGACGCGCATGAATGTGTGTGTATACACGTATACAGAAATTCTTCGATTTCGCGCTTGCTGCTCCACGTGTTTGCAAGCCAAAACACATTTTCTTTCGTGTTTCTTAACCGATATTGATGAAATTTTCAGTAGTATATCTTATTGTGCTATAAAATATTCGTGTATTCTCAAAATGACAATTGCATTTAAATTGTGGCTTAATTAGATAGGCAATACAAGTTGGCTTACTAACATGAGTTATAGCTTTGTGGTGGTAGCGGGCAGAAGGAAGCATCTCTGACACCATAAAGTATATATATTCTTGATCAGAATCAACAGCCGAGCCATGTCCGCCTGTCTGTCTGTCCGTCCGTCCGTCTGTCCGTATGTATGAACGCAAGGATCTCAGAACGTATAAGAGCTAGAGAATTAAAATTTTAGCTATAGGTCGTCATAGTCATGCGCAGATCGATAACTTGCCCCGTTTCCAACTAATCGATGAAAATCGATATCGAAATACTGTTTTTTGAGCAATTTTGGTAAATAATAGAAGCTAGAGTCACCAAATTTTTTTTTTTTATTTTAACGCGAATCTCGATGCGATGCAATGTATTGCATCCCCCCTCCCGCCCAAACGACCGTGTAACGTACGACACGAGTTGCAAAGTAAAAAAATAAAAATTACAAATAAAAATAATACTATCTACTAGCTAAATAGTTTAGAATAGAAGACTTTATCGAATATACAAAGAGTGCGTTAGCCCCAAAGCCCGCCAAAATGAAAAACTCCCACCGACTCAAGATAACCGAAGCCGCAGAAACAAAGTTCATGGGCCTACACCTGTTGACTTCCCCTACACAGCACCCACTGAACAAGTAAAAGGGCTTTTGTTAAAATAGTTACAATAAGCTGTTAAGCTTCTTTATAATCTGCCAACATTGAAAAATG
>NW_026996474.1:0-1626 GCF_035044405.1 Drosophila montana
ATGGAAAAAAAAGACTATAAAAGGAAGCGAAGACTCCCAGCAGAATACTCTGTAATGCTTGTTATAGTCATCACAGAAAACCCTGAACGGTTCATGCAGGTGTAACTTGACATGAAGCTTCTAGAATAGTATATATATATCAAGTATCTTTCAATTTATAGCTATCGCAACCTCCCAGCTCCCACCGCAAAGCTATAAATCAAGTTAATTATCCAACTTGTATTGTCCATCAATTTAAGCCACAATTTATATGCTATTGAATTTTTGAGAATACACAAATATTCTAAATTCTATTCTACAATAAGATGACTGTCGAAAATTTCATTAAGATCGGTTAAGAACCACAAAAAAGCAAATTCCAAGAATTTCTATATACCTACATATACACACACACATTCATGCGCGTCTGCTCTGAATTCTATCAACAGCATTCCAACAGCGATTGTATTGTTTTCTATGCTTCTATTTTAATTGGTTTTTTTCTTATTAAAACTCAATTATTGGTGTTGCTCTTGAGTGGAGTCGACGGCAAGTGGTGCGGTTAGTTGCGAGTTCGAACCATGCCAAAGGAACAAATTTTTTTTTAATCCCTTGCAGTGGGTATTATAGTATTGTGAAATGTGTAACGCATAGAAAAAGACATCTTCGACCCCATAAAGTAAATATATTCATGATCAGTATCAACAGCCGAGTCGATGTCATGTCCGTCTGTCCGGCTGTCCGTCAGTCCGTCTGTTTGTTTCTATGCGAACTAGTCTCTCAGTTTTATAGCTATCTTTATGAAACTTTGCAGAAGTGCCTCTTTCTGTTGCACGCAGGACATATGTCAAAACCAGCTGGATCAGCACTATATCATATAGCTGCCATAGGAACGATCGGTGGAAAAGTAGGTTCTTGTAAAAAAAACATTTTGATATATCAAGATATCTTGATCTAACACGGCATTTTTTAGTTTTACTATGCTCCTTATATATATGCAAAATCCTATTAAGATATTCCTATCCTATTAAATATATTCTTGATCAGCATCAATAGCCGAGTCGATCTAGCGTGTCCGTCTGTCTGTCCGTCCGTCTGTCCGTATGTATGAACCCAAGGATCTCAGAGCCTATAAGAGCTAGAGACTTTAAATTTTAGCTGTATGTCCTCTTAGTACCCGCGCAGATCAAGTTTGTTTCCGATAATCGATAACATGCCTCGTTTCCAAGTAATCGATAAAAATCGATATCGAAATCCTGTTATTTGAGCATTTTTGGTAAATAGTAATATAGAGTCAGCAAACTTGACATGTAGCTTCTAGAATAGTATATATATATCAAGTATCTTTTAGTTTATAACTAGCGTCACCTCCTTTACCTTTATAAGCTATAAATCAAGTTAATAAACCAACTTGTATTGCCCACTTATTTAAGCCACAATTAATGCATTTGATAATACAATTGAGAATACACAAGTATTATTTTTTTTTTAGTTTGTTTATTATATTGAGTCAAAAGTAGCATACATTTTGATTACAGCACAGTTGGCTTAGGTGATATTTCGAAAAGCCTGGTTGAGTCCTCAGGCTTTATCGTGGACAAACGTCAAAGCGGCTTATTTGAATAAGGCTGCATCGTCACGTAGGCA
>NW_026996475.1:0-2936 GCF_035044405.1 Drosophila montana
ACTCCGCCTTGTCCCACGGGTGCTGTGTCGTCTGGAACCTGCGTCTGCACCGCCTTTTAATCCTGAGCAGGTTGGCTATGAGGGCAGCCCGTAGCCTGCAGTGTCCAGCCTCCTGGCAACTGGTGGGGAGGTGGTTTCGGTGCTGCTGCGCGAATCTTTGCGTTGAGCAGCTCAATGGCGTCCTCTTCATCCCGTCCAGTGCAGATTTCAGAGTTGAGGTGAATACTTTCACTCATCTGTCTCTGGAAGACACCGAGATCAGACGGAGTGCCTCTGCTGCCGTACGGGTATCTTGTGGGAGAGCCTGTGGCCAGTACCTTCGCTTGACGATGCGCTAGGCTGCTAGCTAGTTAAAGGCAGAGCGCATTGCTGTTATTTGCGCCTCACAGCCAGTGATGTGCATTCCAGTTGCCTCCCACCTGAAAGATTTTGGGGAAAGTAGGACCGTTGGTTCTAGTTTCTGACAGCAGAATTATTCCGACGGAGTGTTTTTTTATTTTGGCGGGCCTTTAGCAGCCCTTACAGTTGGCAGGGTGGTTACCACCGCAGTGGGCGCATGTTGCCGGAACTGAGTCGGGCCGTGTGCAATCAGCAGAGCCATGATTTAGCCCGCATCTAACGCATTTGTTTTGTTTTCTACAGTATGTGGCCGTGTGCCCGTAGTCCTGACATATATGGCATTGCACACCGTCCTGACTTCTTCGAGCAGTCTCAACCTTAACCACCTGCTTGCACAACTTCCTGATGATAAGAGCCTTCTTGTTGTTGGCCGCCGGCTGCAAGTTAATGAAGTGGATATTTATGGGCTCCTTGGAAGCTTTGCTGCTCGGATTGTGCACGTGGAGAACGGGATGGCCCTGGCTACGCAGGTCGTCGATGAGCTCTCGGTTGAGTGTGGAGTGGTGGAGGCATTTGATTACTATGCGGTAGGGCTTCTCCTCATGCAGCTGGTATGTGTAGAACTCAATTTTATGTTCTTCCAGTATCTGTATGATGGCCCTGTATGTGGGCACATCATTGGCTAGGAGTCGCATAGTCCTACCTAGGTTGGATTTGATGGTTAAGCTATCCGCTACTTCGGATAGTACGAGCCACACGTCGTTGATGACGCCGACCCGAATTAGGACGATAGGGGGTGGCTTCTTTCCTCCAGTGGGGCATTGTTGTTGGCTTTTTTGGGCACGGAGGAGCTGGTGCTGGCATGGGCGACAAGCCTGAGGAGTCGCTGAGGCATGCAAGTTCTCTTCATTGACTGGGTTTATCTGCTCAGCCTCAGATTCGTCAGTATCCATGTCTTCGACGTTATCGGGTGGGGTCACGAGTGCATATCTATTGAAAGCATGCGTGCCAACTGGACTGGTGTCAGTTTTGTTCTGTTTTCGCCGCGCGGCAGGTGGGGACCTGCTGTTTAAGACTTTGCGCTTATCATTTGTTTTTCTCGCCTGTGCTTGAATCATTCGAGCCGCGGCTGCGGTGTGCGAATTGGCTTTGACGATATCTATTATACGCACTAGGTCGTCAACCGGGTCTCTATTTGCACTAGCACCAGCATGTGGGCTGCTGCCGGGGTCTTCGGATTCCATTAAAGGGTAGGAAGGTGAAACTGAAGTACTTCTTCCCGACATCAGCGTGGAGAATTCATTAGCAGCTGTTGCTAAGCGGCTGTTAAGCATTGAGGTGCTCGGCGGCGTAGCAGCGTCAGTATTTAGTTAGCCTACCTCATTGGTTCGAGACGGCCACTTGTTACTAATTGTGGGTGCATTGCTGTTGTCAGCACTCACTGGCATGGTGGCTCTATTGGCATTGCCACTGGTTGGGTGCATGTCAGCACGGCAACGCAGACTACTTGCTCAATTTGTGACCACTTTATTTTGGGTTTGATTTTGTTTTGATCCACCTAAAACAAATTGCTTTGTCAGCAATTAGTTTTCTTTTAATTTTTTTTTTCATTTCTGTGAAATTTTTGGTGCTTTGCACTCTTTGTTGGAGTTCATCGCCTAGTCGGGAGCTCCCGACAAGAACCCCTTACTTGTCTATTTAATAAATTTTTTAATTTATTAAATTTTGTAATTTTTTAAAATTATTTAAATCAAATGTAATATTATAATAAAAATATAATATTCTTAAATTTAAGTATTAATATAAACAAATTAAATAATATTTAAATTTCATTTATATTTTTGAATTAAAACAAGTAAGAGGTGCTAGTCGGGAGCTCCCGACTAGGGGATACCCGGAACCCTCTTCTTCCGACAGGCGATAGGTATAAAATGAAAACTACCTGATATATGTATATATACTATTCTAGAAGCTACATGCCAAGTTTGGTGACTCTAGCTCATATTGTACGCCGAAATTGCTAAAAAAAAAACGGGGCAAGTTATTGAATAATGGTAAAAAACTCGATCTGCGCGGGTACTAGGGGGACCCACAGACAAAATTTCAGGTCTCTAGCTCTTATAGGTTCTGAGATCCTTGCGTTCACGTTTTTACGGTCAGACGGACGGCCAGACAGACGGATATGGCTAGATCGACTCGGCTATTGATGCTGATCAAAAATATATATACTTTATGGGGTCGGAGTTGCTTCCTTCTGCCTGTTACATACATTTACACAAAAACATTATACCCTTTTTACCCATTTTTAATGGGTTCAGGGTATAATTATATTGATAGGGGTTTATTTTTTTTATTTTAGGTTCTAGTTATTAATTAAGTTTATTTACAAATTTATTTAATTGTTTTTAAAGTTGCTTTTAAATAGATTAATAAAATTTAATTTTTATTGAATAATGTTAAAATTAATTTTTTTTTTTGTAAATTTATAAAGTTTTATTTTAGCTTAAAAATTTGTTATTAATTTGATTTATATGTAAATTTTTGTGTGAATTTATGTAAATTTTAACAATAATTATATTTATTATAGTCGCAGTAAT
>NW_026996476.1:0-1206 GCF_035044405.1 Drosophila montana
GCATCAAGCTTTAGCCAACAGCAAAAAACTTTGGTATCTGCCGCACTTTGGAGTTGAAAATCTTAATAAGCCTGGTAAGATAAGACTGGTGTTCGACGCGGCAGCAAAGGTCGGTGACATTTTATTGAATTCAGCACTACAAGTCAGAGAGATGTTCCATCACTTGTGGCGAAACGGCGATGATCGCCGGGAGCCTGATGTGTATGAGATGAGGGTAATGACGTTTGGAGCAGCGTGCTCACCAAGCGCCGCGCACTATGTGAAGACCTTTAATGCCCTGCAGTATGAGGATTCAGATCCTCGCGCGGTTAAAGGTATTCTTGAATGTCACTATGTGGGCGACTATGTGGATAGTTTTGATAGTGAATGCGACGCCATCGCCATATCAACAAGAGTAAGAGAAACACATGCAAATGCTGGATTTGAATTGTGCCAGTTTACTTCCATTCGCCAACTGTAGCTGACGCCCTGGGCCAACATAGGGCTGAAAGGAGCATCGGATGGGGAGAAACTGAAGAAAAGATTCTGGGCATGTGTTGGCAGCCAGCCACTGACAATTTCAAATTCAACATGAAGTACCACAAAGTACCCCGATGTGTGCTTCATTTGGAGCGAGTACCTACGAAGAGGGAATTCTTGAGCTTGATCACGTTAACATTTGATCCCTTGGGATTTCTTAGCTGTCTCATGATAACTGGAAAGTTACTTATGCATGAGATCTGGCGACGAAATGTGCAATGAGATGAACCCTTACCAGATCAGATCGCCCGCAACTTTAGTATGTGGCTTCAGGATATGAACAATGTGGAAGGATGTCGAAGCTCGCGTTTTAGCCCAATACCTGTGCGGGCAATACAACTGCACGTTTTTGTCGACGCTTACTTAAGGGTCACCTACGACAACAACTACGTGCGAGTATGCTTCGTATGTGCCAAGACGAACTGTGCCCCAATGACTCCAAAACAGTGCTGCGTTGGATAGGCAGCACCCACCGTCGATATAAGCAGTTCGTCGGAAATCGAGTGGAAGAAACTTTGGATTCGCTGAGAACCTGCTCATACAGCGAGCGCAATGCGAAGCAATGAAGAATCAGTCGGTCATCGAAGCGACATGACATCGATGCTGCACTGTGTATCACTGTGTACGCACTAATTGCGTATCACTACCATGTGAAAATGAAGCATCAAAACGTGGATGTAACGATGG
>NW_026996477.1:0-1209 GCF_035044405.1 Drosophila montana
GCTTTAGGTATTCCTGCCTGTCTGCATGTCTGTTTGTGTATCTCTCTCTCTCTCTCCTCCGGTGAGTCTGTATGTCTGTGAGTCTGTGGGTCTGCGTACCTGTCTGCCTGTTTTCCTATCTGTCTGTCTGCCTGCCGGTCGGTCTGTCTGTCTGTCTGCCTGTCTGCCTCTCTCTCTCTCTGCCCGTGCGTCTGACTGTCTGCGAGTCTATTGGTCTGCCCTTCTGTTTGTCTATCTGTGTACCTGTCTATCTGTCTGCCCGTCTGCCTGTCTCTCTGTCTACAGATCTGTCTTTCTGTAAGTCGTCCTGATTTTCTCTGCGAGGCTGTAGGTATTCCTGCCTATCTGTCTGCCTGCCTGTCTGTGTATCTCTCCTCTCTTCCTGTGTGTCTCTATGTCTGCGAGTCTGTGGGTCTGCGTGTCTGTCTGCCTGTTAATATCTGTCCGCCGGTCGGTCTGCCTGTCTCTCTCTGTGTGACCGTCTGCCTATCTTCCTATCTGTCAGTCTGTCTGCCGGTCTGTCTGTCTGCCTTTCTGTTTGTCTATCTGTGTACCTGTCTGTCTGTCTGCCTGTCTCTCTGTCTACATATCTGTCTGTCTGTAAGTCTACCTGTCTGTCTCTGCCGGTGTGTCTGTCTGCGAGGCTGTAGGTATTCCTGCCCATCTGTCTGCCTGCCTGTCTGTGTATCTCTCTCTCTCTTCCTGTGTGTCTCTATGTCTGCGAGTCTGTGGGTCTGCGTGTCTGCCTGCCTGTTTTCTTATCTGTCCGGCGGTCGGTCTGCCTGTTTGTCTGTCTCTCTCTGTATGCCCGTGCATCTGACTGTCTGCAAGTCTGTTGGTCTGCCTTTCTGTCTGTCTATCTGAGTGCCTGTCTGTCTGTCTGCCCGTCTGCCTGCCTCTCTGTCTGCATTTTTGGCTGTCTGGATATCAGCCTGTCTGTCTCTGCCGGTGTGTCTGTCTGCCTGTCTGGGTATATATCTCTCTCTCTTTCTGTGTTTCTGTATGTCTGCGTGTCTGTTCTGCCTGTTTTCCTATCTGTCTGTCTGTCCGCCGGTCGGTCTACCTGTCTGTCTGTCTCTCCTCTCTCTCTCTGCACGTGCATCTGACTGTCTGCGAGTCTATTGGTCTGCCTTTCTGTCTGTCTATCTGTGTACCTGTATGCCTGTCTGCGCGTCTGCCTGCCTCTCTGTCTGCATGTTTGGCTGTCTG
>NW_026996478.1:0-3821 GCF_035044405.1 Drosophila montana
TTCTCTGGACTTGAACCTTCTCAAGCATTCCTTAATATGGATGATCTAATAGTCATTGGTTGTTCCGAAAAAAATATGCTTAAAAATTAACTGATGTTTTTGAGAAATGAAGGAAATACCGTTGCAATTTGCAATTATTCTAGACGTTTCATAAGAAATGTTGCCGACTATTCTCGTCACATAACAAGATTACGTAAAAAAGATGTTAAATTCGAATGGACATCTTCCTGCGAGCATTCCTTCGAACATCTTAAATCGGCACTAATAAACCCATCTCTGTTACAATAACCTGATTTTAGCAAAGAATTTTGCATAATAACAGATGAAAGTAAGCAAGCGCGTGGAGCAGTCTTAACTCAAAACAAAAATGGACTCCAACTTCCAGTTGCATACGCATCAAGATCATTCACAAAGGGTGAAAGTAACAAAAGTGCAACAGAACAAGAACTATCAGCTATTCATTGGGCAATAACAAATTTTAGACCATATATTTATGGTAGACATTTAACTGTCAAAACAGTTTACAGACCCCTTAAGTACCTATTCTCAATGGTTAACCCGAGTTCTATACTCACACGCATGAGACTTGAATTAGAGGAATGTAATTTTACAGTAGAATATCTAAAGGGCAAGGACATTGTTGTAGCTGATGCTTTATCAAGAATAACTATCCAAGAACTAAATGATATTACCAGAAACATAATGAAAGTCACTACTAGATATCATAGTAGACAAAAATCTTGCGCAGCTATTCATTGGGCAATAACAAATTTTAGACCATATATTTATGGTAGACATTTAACTGTCAAAACAGTTCACAGACCCCTTAAGTACCTATTCTCAATGGTTAACCCGAGTTCTAAACTCACACGCATGAGACTTGAATTAGAGGAATGTAATTTTACAGTAGAATATCGAAAGGGCAAGGACATTGTTGTAGCTGATGCTTTATCAAGAATAACTATCCAAGAACTAAATGATATTACCAGAAATATAATGAAAGTCACTACTAGATATCAAAGTAGACAAAAATCCTGCGATGGAGGTCATCAACAATGACGAAGTACGTATGGTAGTGCCGTTGTAAGTAAAAAATATTCTATGTTGCTTTAAACATGGAAAAAAAATTACTGCGAGATATGATGTTAACCGATTTATACCCTAAACCCATTAAAAATGGGTAAAAAGGGTATAAAGTATTTGTACAAATGTATGTAACAGGCAGAAGGAAGCATCTAAAATAAATATTCTTGATCACCATCGATAGCCGAGTCGATTTAGCCATGTCCGTCTGTCTGTCCGTCCGTCTGTCCGACCGTCCGTATGTATGAACGCAAGGATCTCACAACCTATAAGAGCTAGAGACATGAAATTTAAGCTGCAGGTCCTCCTAGTGCCCGCGCAGATCGAGTTTGTTTCCGATATTCGATAACCCCGTTTCCAAGTAATCGATAAATATCGATATCGAAGTCCGGTTTTTTGAGCTAGAGTCACCAAATGATATATATCAAGTATTTTTTATTTTATATATATCGCATGTCGGAAGAAGGGGGTTCAGGGTATCCCCAAGTCGGGAGCTCCCGACTAGACTTTCTTATTTGTTTTGGAATCAAAAATGTCTAAAATTAAAAGGGACAACACACAAAAACTACTTTAACGATTACGGATATCCCAATCAATGCTTTCCATATAGTGATAGTAGACACCATTGGTCCACTACCAAGATTAAAAAATGGCAACGAATATCAGTCACTCATATGTGGCTTAACTAAATATTTAGTTGCCATACCAGTTGCAAACAAAAGAGCAAATACTGTCACCAAAGCCATATTTAAGTCTTTTTTCTGAAGTACGGTCCAATGAAGACGTTCATTACGGACATGGGAACAGAATATAAATATTCAAAAATTAAAGATTTGTGCAAATATTTAGAAATTAGAAAACTTCCACTGCACACCACCACCAGATAGTTGGAATAGTCGAAAGAAGTCATAGAACTTTTAATGAATACAATCGTTCATATATATCGGTTGTTAAATTTGATTGGGACGTATGCTTACAATAGTGGGTATACTGTTTCAACACTACCCCATCTATGGCACATAATTATTGTCCTTATGAGTTATTCTTTGGGAAAATAAACAATTTGTCAAGACATTTTAATGGTATAAATAATATAGAACTAATATACAACAGGCACGCGTCATTTTATATATATGTGTATATATCCATTTTTTCAATATTCAATGTGCATTGGCAACAAAATTCGGCTATACTAAAGAGATAAAGGTAAGGTAAGGTTAGTCCAAGGTAAGAAAGAGTTTCCCCATTCGGCAGAATGCTAATGCATAGAGTAATATGGTGGGAAAATCAAAATTAATAACATATTTAAGTATTAAATATGGAATGGCAACAATTGAATGCCAGAATAATTCAAATTTGACAAATCTTACAAATGTATGTGTCAAAAAGGGTCTATTCAGACCGAAACAATTATAAAAAAGCGCCACAATTCTAGTATAATGCTTCAATGAAGTACGAACACTAGTACATGAAAACCGAGAAAGACTAAATCAAGCACATTGGTCATATTTAGGTATAGGAGGATGTATAATTTGGAAATTCGAAATTAGAAATTCGATTCCGACACTCCTGAATACCCCTTTGACGATCGAAACTAGTGAATAACTAGAGTCAACAGGCCAAGAAAAATTAGATTTTAAGGAGGAATACGAGTAGGAAAGTAACTTTGATACTGACATAAAAGAAAAAGATTTACAGGTAATAATATTAACGAATTAGCAGGAGACAATTATTCAAAATCAGACGCAAACTCCAGTCTCATAGAATAAAAGAAACTAAAACAATGGCACAAACGAACATTGATTTCATCAATACCGCATCCAAGCGTATACCAGCTTTCGATGGTAAAGATGAAAACTTAGCAAGTTTTGTAGATGCTCTACATATAATAGACTCAATTAAAGGCGAGCATTGCTAAAAGGTGTTGCAAGAAATTTAATCGGAAATGAAACTACAGTAACTGAAGTCATTTCACGATTAAAAACTGTGAAACTGTTGAAGTATTATCAGCAAAGCTGGTGAACTTACAACAACGAAAAAAACTGTCAACCAATATACATTAGAGGTTGAGCAGATGACAAAGGGCCTAGAAAGTGCATATATAGCATATGGTCTATCTCGGAACTTAGCCATAAGTTATTCCACCCAGCAAGCAGTCAGAGCAATGACTGAAAATTGAAAATTGAGGTGGTATAAAAATTTGTGAATAGTTGCACAGAAGCAACTGGGCAGTCCAATAGTATCCTTTACTTCCAGTATTACTCTGAGCACATTGCAAATACGATCGCATCCTCTCAAAACACTTTTATAAGAATACTTAATGTAACAAATACCGGTCAAATAGTCAATATAAACAATTTAAAATATGAATCACTTTCAAACTACGACGTAGTTTAAACAAACATAGAGAACAGAGAAAAGACTTTAATATATCAACTTTCAAAAAACTTTCCTCCGCAGTTCAAATCAAAGCTATAAATCTTATGCAACCAATATAGTGAAATTACTTTAATATCTCAACTTTTAAAAAACTTTCCTCCACAGTTCAAATCAAAGCTATAAATCTTATGCACCCAATATAGTGATGTAATCGGACTTGAAACCGAATCTATAACAACGAATAATTTCTACAAACAAAAACTAAGAATGTGGGATGATGAGCCCATTTATATTAAAATAATAGAAGTCCTCATAATTAAAAAGAAGAAATTCAAGGACAGAAACAACAGTTAGTTGTT
>NW_026996479.1:0-2263 GCF_035044405.1 Drosophila montana
ATTTTCAAGAGCACATCCAACAGACCCTTTAGCGAGCAAAAACCCATCTACACCAAACCCAACTACAAAAACCCAACTACAGCAAATACAAATTCGAGTCTCCAACCAATCGTCGGTTGGAGCCTCAATTTTTGCAGTTGCCCTCTCCGTCTGTCCAGACACCTATGCCTCCTTTGTCCCTGCCTAGCAACTTGGATTTATCTCCAATGTTTTCATTATCGCCTTCTCTAGCGACTGCCCAAATATTACCCCTGTTTTATCCCCTGTAATAGTCCCCGTAGCTTAACCTGTCCCAGATAGCCAAACTGCCTCAGCCCCCTCAGCTCCTGGCCGCAAAGGTAGACCTGCGCGCCATCTTGCCCAGATTGTTAAAAACAATCATGGTGCATCCTTGGCCCCACCAAATCCTGTTTTAGCTGCAGCCCCATCAGCTCCTACTTTAACTGTTGTTGCCCCTCGTAGGCAAGTTTTGGTGTCTCGACTTTCGTCTGACACCACCTCTGAGTCATTGGCAGCCTATATTGCTTTAATTGCTTTAATTTCTCCACTCCTCGTGAAATGTCATTATTCAAAATAAATGTTTCGCATGATATGTTCCCAATCATTTGTGATAGTCTGATATACAAAATTACAGGGGCATTGCAAAACTGTCCGCTATTCCTAAATTATTTGGAAAAATAATCACTTCGTATTTGCAGCATTTCTGCAAATCAGTTATTTCCCCTGTTCAACATGGATTCGTAAAGAATCGGTCAACTACGACCAATCTGCTTGAGATTACTTCCTTGGTAAATGATGATTTTCTTTCGAAAATGCAAACTGATGTCATTTGGATTAGTTGTTATTTAAAAGGTAGGACCCACAGAGTAATGCTGAGGCTGACTACCTCTAAACTGTTTCACGTTACTTCTCGCGTTCCTCAAGGTAGTCGTCTTGGACCTTTACTCTTTACTCTTCTTATAAATGATTTCCCCTCTGTTATATCACATACCCGTGTACTCATGTATGCGGACGACGTGAAACTTATTCTATCATACACTATTCCCCTATATAATTCTCGTCTTCAAGACGATTTGAACGCTATGCAACTTTGGTGTTCGGCCAATCAATTGCATCTGAATTGTTTAAAGTGTATGTTTATGACATTTAATCGTACTACACCTTATCTTCTCAGTTTTACAATCGACAGTACTAATTGCAACGTATACTAACAGTTGAGGATCTAGGCGTTCTTTTTGATTCTAAACTCTGTTTCAATCTTCACATAGATACCATCGTTAATGAGGCAAAAGGTGTACTTGGATTCATTAAACGATGGACTAAAGAGTTTAACGATACTTTTATAACGAAACTTCTGTACGCCCTATCCTTGAATACTGCTCTTGCATCTGGTCTCCGCAGTATAACAATAGCCAGGATCGTATTGAATCTGTTCAGAAGCAATTTCTGCTTTTTGCCTTACGAGGTTAAAATTGGGACCCTAATCTTCGGTTGCCATCCTATTCCAGCAGGCTGCTTCTTCTTAATCTTCCATCGTTAACAAACCGTAGGATAGTTGGTTGTTGGCGATATAGATTCTCCTTTTCTGCTAGGGCGTCTTCAATTCTCTGTTCCGGCTAGACCAACCAGAAATTATCGCCCCTTATTCCTATCGACGTGCAGAACAGACTACGCTATGCACAATCCTTTTCGAGTGTTATGTAAAAATTACAATAGTTTGCATCATGTTTTCTCTTCCGAACTTTCTCTACCCCTAATAAAATCGTTGCTTTCAGGATACCTACGGGAAGTCACTGAACATTCTCAGCTATGAGCAGGGGCATAGCTTGCCGGACAGGCTGTAAATTTTCCCCCACCGGGTCGGTGATTTCCCATTACTTTCCCAATACTATCTCTTTATCCTATCTACTTAACACTCTATATATCTAGCATACAGTTCTTTACTTTATTAACAATCTTCTTACTTTCTTTTCTCCTATTTATGGTATTTTCTTAAATAATATAGCAAATTAAGATTATTTTTAATTTTACTGAAGAACACTTTTTTTCTACTCACACCCTTCTTCTTAGATTTAGGCTCTAATAGCGTCACTGACAAAATTATCTGTGAAAAGGGGCACAGCTGGCCGGACTGGCCAGCATTAGCATTTAATTTTCATAATTGTATATATAATGTATTGAATAATTAGAAGAGACACTCGTTTTGTCGACCATTAATAAATAAATAAATAAAAAAATACCTTTCATTTTGTTGCATCTTTAT
>NW_026996480.1:0-1332 GCF_035044405.1 Drosophila montana
TGATCACACTTTACACTGATTATCACACATACAGAGTTTGTACGCATACACTTGTACTTTATTTTGCAAATAAGGTTTGAATGTATGCATACATGGGATACACCAATTGGAAGTGATCATGCTTACGGACTAACTTACCTATGTATGTGTTAGAGTATTTACACTAACACAATATGATTGTGCTTTGTATCTCCTACGAGTTCTTAGAAACGTATGTATGCTTGTGTGCATGAGCACAATTGTAGTTTCTTTAATCGAAATCTATTCGCGAGTGCATGTTACTACTTAGCTGGAAAATACATTTTGGTAATAAAAAATGGACAAATGCGACGAATGTAAAATTGCTGCACATGCATTTTTAGAAATAATAAATGATCAGGAAAAATTAATGTCCTGGTTGAGAGACCACGGACTTATTTTAAAATACAAGAACTGTCCTGAGTGTGGCGAGCCCTGCAAGTGTGTCACATTAAAGGGCGACTTTTTTTTCGGTGCAGGTTGACGCACACTTTTGAAAACAATAAAAAAAAAATTACAAAAAAATGTAATTTTTTAGAAAGTGTGCGGGCGAACACGTTCTTCGCGGGATCGCGTCTAACTATCAGGATATTTCGGATGAGTGATATTTGGTTGCTTACCGTCGTCCGGTTCACTTCAAACGAATTTTTAAATATATATTTAAAATATATTATAAAATGTCAGGTTCATTGTAGTGCAGAAAGATACTAATATGCCAAGCGCAAGAATGGGGGGGAAATTAATTATTTAAAATTTGATTATACAAATTTAATAAAATAACTAGAAATGGTTAAAGTCGAATTGTAAACGCTAGTCATATGTACATATTTTAAAAATTAATCTTAAAATTCTATTAATAATATTAAACATAAATATAATTAATAAATAAATTTTTATATATATTATTATTTTTTAAATTTATTATATAACCACATTTAATAGCTTACATTAATTACAAAATATTCAAGTTAAATTAACAATTAAATGTATATTTAATTATTGAAAACAAAATATTGCAAATGTCAATAGTATTTTTGGTATTTTAGTTTCATACACTTTAAATGCAAAATAGCCTCCGCCAAATCGAAAATTCGATATTTTTAATGATTCATCATCGGTAGTTAGCTGCTCTCATTCGCTCATCTCAAAGCGCTGACGATAGTTCAAAAATTATCGGAAATTCATCGTGAAGTAGTATCGTTGCTGCACGATACTTTACAATCGTGCTACAACCGCGCTATCGCCACTTTTAATTGCTTATATTTAATAAAATACGCTATAAATTCAAGTTCCGCCGCCGTAAATGGAATCTTG
>NW_026996481.1:0-669 GCF_035044405.1 Drosophila montana
TCTGTGGGTCTGTGTGACCGTCTGCCTATCTTCCTTTATGTCTGCCGCCGGTCTGTCTTCTTGTGTGCCACTCCCTCTCTGCCTGTGCGTCTGACTGTCTGCGGGTCTATTGGTCTGCCTTTCTGTCTGTCTATCCGTGTGCATGTCTGTCTGTCTGCCCGTCTGCCTGTTTCTCTGTGTGCATGTCTGTCTGTCGGTATATAAGCCTCTTGTCTCTGCCGGTAGGTGTTCCTGCCTATCTGTCCGCCTGCCTGTCTGTGTATCTTTCTCTCTCTTCCTGTTTATCTCTATGTCTGCGAGTCTGTGGGTCTGCGTGTCAGTCTGCCTGTTTTCTTATCTGTACGCCGGTCGGTCTGCCTGTCTGTCTGCCTCTCTCTCTCTCTCTGCCGGTGTGTCTGCCTGCGAGGCTTGGGTGTTCCTGCTTCTCTCTTCCTGTGTGCCTCTTTGTCTGCAAGTCTGTGGGTTTGCGCGTCTGTCTGCCTGTTTTCTTATCTGTCCGCCGGTCGGTCTGCCTGTATGTCTGCCTCTCTCTCTCTCTGCCCGGGCGTCTGACTGTCTGCGAGCCTATTGGTCTGCGATTTCTGTCTGTCTATCTGTGTGCCTGTCAGTCCGTCTGCCCGTCTGCCTGTCTCTCTGTCTGCATGTCTGTCTGTCTGTATATCAGCCTGT
>NW_026996482.1:0-91823 GCF_035044405.1 Drosophila montana
ATATATATAATAAGAAAAAAATGTAATTATTTCTATCGCCCTTAGCGCCCTAGAGAGCTCTTTAGGTAGGTTAAGAGTATTTAAGCGACTTAATTCATATAAATTCTTATATATACGATTTTTGCCAACTTAAAATTTTTTCAGCGTGGTAATACATGCTTATATACATGCATGAAAGTGTGGGGAGCCAATCGATCAAATTAATATATATAAATTCATTCTCCAACGTTGTTCCCTGCGGTAATTGGCATTAGCTTGCGGTGCCGTCAATTATTTGTTGTTATTCGGCTGTAAAAAAAATTAAAATTTTGTAAATCAATACCCTTTGTAAATAATTATAAGAATATGTAAAGTTGAAAATGAATGTCCGCTTGCACGACATTGTAAATTGCTGAGTGTGGATGTTCAGCAAAGATAAATGAAATAAGAAATAATATTAATTTTTCATAATTTTAAGGTAGTACAACCAATTATATTCAAACACTGAAGAGCGAAAGGTCCGGCTAATTATCTGATGATGGGGAGAGTGGGCATGACTGCCGACACGGGCTGATGCGGGCCATCTAGTGGCCAAAATGAGGAAGACGAGATCAGGTGATTGTCTCAGGTAGGGCGGGTCCACTGGGTCGGGAACCGGGACCCGATCTGGAAGAGTAAAGTGGATTAATAGTGTTTTTTTTTTTAATTTATACTATCGTCTCACCTTTGTTGTTTACATTTACTTGTTGTCACAGCTGTTAGTGGTGTTAATTTGTTAATAGTTCCGGCTGTTTGATGATATCGATTTTGTGGTTCGTTTTGGATAGTGTTGTGTAGGTCTGTCTTGCTACGGAAGTGGTAGCTTGTTGATATCGATTGTGCGGACTGCGGGCCAGGGATGGGACTACACCCAGAGAACCGATGATCCAAGCCGGCGCGGCCCAAATAGAAACAAGCAGTTCCGTAACAATATGGTGCCCAAGTTGAAGAAACACCCGGTTTTTTTGAAATCGAAAATAAAAAAAACAAAAAAAAATATCAATGCAGGTCCAGAGAAAAGTCTCCCTTGGCTTTAGGATCTACACCGCTGATGTCATTTGTGGCTCGAGTGAGTAGTCCATAATCGCGCAGCGTCTAGTGCAATCCGAGCAGCACGACGGAGGCAGATATTATGAGAATATCCATAAGCATGAGAAGTTTTTCTTGTCGTGGTTGATGGCGGTAAGGCACGTTCGCGTGTTGGCGAAACGTTCGCGATCATTCATCATAGCCTGGTGATAGCCGCATTGACAAAGGCATCTTGTTAGATGTTATTTATTCAATTATAAGTTTTGTTTGTCTCATTCTGTGTTAATGTTTGATATGTGCTAACCGTAGGTGCAAGAGCTTCGGAGACAGGTGACCCAGGACGATGTAGAATCGAGCCTGCGCCGCATCTGTCTCACAGCATACCCCAAATTGGTCAGAAGAGCGAAAGAGACGCACCTTGACATAGTGTCCATTAACATTGGGAGTTTTCTTGTCGCGGTTGATGGCAGTATGACACGTTCGCATGATGCGTTTGCGACTGTCCATCATAGACTGGTGGTAGCCGTCAGTCAAACTGACGAACTGAGCATTTGATGAATGCTTAAATGTTGTCCATTGTCTAGATTATGCGTAGACAAGTTAGCCTGTGTTACGATTTGTCCTCTTTCCTCCGAAGTATATGAAATTGAATTAAAAATATAACAAATCGATTTTTGTGAGTTATTTTTTCGGTCGATGTTTATTTATTTCCTTATTTGTTATTGTGGCTAAGATTGTGTTGTCGATAGGGAGTCGCCGATATTTATTTATTTATTATTCAATATTAGTAAGATTTGTTGGTGGATGTGTATTTATTGATTTATTTATTTAATAGGAATTTTTTGTAAAGGTTTTTTTTGTATTAGGATTGGTTAGCCTTATAGAAGAGAGGGGTACAGTTTTCTTAAGGGATTAGTATAGCTGAGGAACAGATGTCTGACTGGGTTTCGGACGCTGACGAAGCGAATTCTGTCGAAGACTTTGTGTTCCGTCTGGAGTTCCTGCAGAGGCAGTATCAATGCCCGTGGAAGGAGGTCCTGCGTGGTTTTCACCTGCTTTTGACCGGCCGTGCCCGGGAGTGGTATTGGATGCACGTGCGGCATTCTCGGGTCGACAGCTGGATCCAACTGCGGCATGCTCTCTTAGACAGATTCCGGGCTATAAGACGGATCATGATGTGTTATGTATTTAATCAGAGGCAGATTTAAACAAATAAACTTCTTAGAAGGTAACAACTGCAATAAGAATTGACGCTAGTGTATTGAAGAAAACGGTCTTGCGGCGTTGGTAACACGGAGTTTGTCTGTGGATGCTCATTCGAGATATTGCTTCGGTTGCATTATCTTACTATTTTTATAGAAGAAAATGTGGCACACTCCTAGCATGTTGCAGGAGCTACTACAACGAGAGCAATAGACCAGCGAAGAGGTGGATGATTACATCCACATGCGTCAGCTCACCGCGCGATTCCAGAAGCCGCTGAGAGACCGTGAGCTGGTGAAAATTATAAAGCGTGGTTTGAAGGAGAGTCTAGCTAAATATATCTATGCGATGGATGTGCTCACAATAGATGAGCCAAGGGTCCATAGAAGTGGAGAGGCACATTGGTTGCAGAAGCCGGACAGGGTAGTATGCTGGAACTGTAGGCAGCTCGATCATGTCTTTAGAGACTGCCGGCCAAAGAGCGAAAGATATTCTGCTATATTTGCATTGAGCGACGAGGCTATCGATGCCGTGGAAAGTTTGAAGCAAGCCCTCACCACAGCTCCGGTGTTAGTTCCCGCTGATTTTATCCAAAGCGACGCATCTCACAACGGAGTAGAAGCCGTGATGTTCCACCGGGACGTCAACAATAAAGGCCGATCGCTGCAACTGCAAGCGTTCCCTTTTTCCATGCAGTACCGCAAAGGAGCCGACAACGTCGTCGCTGACACGTTGTCCAGAAGCGTGGAAGAGGTTAAATTGACCCCGGAGGATCTGTTTCGAGTTCAGACCCTGGAGTTCGAGAGCACCGAGTACCAAGGGCTGGTAAAGGATGTCATGAGCCAACAACGGAAATTGCCGGATCTGCGAGTGCATGACGGGCTCCTGATCAAGAGGACAGTGCACGAGAGCTTGAAGGATGAAGTCGAAGGCACGAGTTGGAAGCTCTGGGTGCCGGAGTCGCTGACTGCAGGACGAGACGTCAGCTCATGGAGGTATGAGGATACGCTGCACGCGCTGCGCAGGCGGTACTATTGGCCCAACATGGCTTTGCAAGTCAGGGACTATGTGCAGAAATGCGACACGTGTAAGGAGACCAAGGCACAAAATTACAGAATGCAGGTAGGAATTGGGGAAGAAGTGCGCACCGACCGTCCCTTCCAGAAGATATACATCAACTTCTTGGGGAAGTATCCAGGTCAAAACGAGGGCATGCATTCGTCGTCATTTTTAAAATTCACTTTCCTAAAGCCCATGAGGGAAGCCACCGCGGCGGACGTCGTCAAATTCCTAGTCCATGAAGTGTTTTTCAAATTTGGCATGTTGGAAGGGATCCATTCGGATAATGGGCGGCAATTCATATCAAAGTCGTCCGACGCAATGGTCCAGGCGTTTGGCATTACGCATTAGCATACCCCAATGTATCCGCCGAACGCGTGAACCGCACTGTGCTGTCTGCAATTAGAACTTACTCGGGCCAGGATCACAGGGAATGGGACACGTACCTACCAGAAGTAGAAGTGGCGATCCGGAATGCGGTGCACAGTGCTACGGGGGTGTCTCTGTTCTTTGCCGCCTTTGGCCAGCACATGTACCTGAATGGTTCCAGTTACAAACTGGCCCGGAAGCTAAAGTCGTTGGCGGATTAAAGCATATCTGACCTACGAGCGAAGTCGTCAACGCTATGATCAACGCGTGCGCCAACTCCATCTGGAACTGGGACAGGCAGTGTGGAAGCGCAACTTCGCACTAAGAAGCGTTAAAAGTTTTCCAGATCTCACGCAAAAGACTTACGAGCATAAGCGTAATTTGCTCACCTCCTCGCCAGGCGTTGGCGGCGGCAGCGTCCGTCCTTTTGATCAGCGCCGCAAGTATAAATTAATAGTAGTGGGTGAAAAATTCGTAAGCGTTTTCACGATTAAATAATCCAATAATTTCTAGTTAGTTAACAAATTTAACTAATAAACGACGTCTAAGAGCATTTTACCGACCGATGTCTGCTTGCAATGAAAAAACACAAGCTTTCTTCTTTACACTTTAATCGCTTCTGTTTGACTGCAAAGCTCGAGAACATATCCTGCTTACAACTATCGAAGAGGCTTGTCGCTGCTAAGACGAGTAACGACAAGAACAACGCTTAACTGTGCTTGTGAGAAACATCGCTGCACTCTACACGTTTACATTATTTGGTTTTCTTCATTTGGTTTGAGCTGTTTTAACATTCCGGCCCCGTGAAGGTCTAAGGGCTTAAACTATTAGTAGCACTGTCACCTTGTGTAGTGGCCGCTTGAAGAGTGCGGTCGGCGTCTCCACCACGCTCACTATTGTGTGTTGTCCTCGTGTACCAGAACGAGGCATCCTACTTCCAAGTTGGGCACGTCCTTGGACCATTGTCTGCGCTGCTGCAGGGTGGTCAGGTAGCTACTGCTTCGGGCCTGGAGGTCCTTCAGGACGTTCGCTGCTCCCACGAAGTTGGTGGGGTTATCGCTGTAGACCTTCTAAGGGAGACCTCGTCTGAACCTTTTAAATATAGACAGAAAACAGTCAGTGGGAAGATCAGCAACAAGTTAAAGGTGAACCGCCTTAGACGCACAACAAACAAAGATGGCTACATAAGTATTGATTGGGGCTCTCCCTCGAATCTTAAGGGTAACATAAAATGGGCCACAAAAATCAATGCCACAAACTAAGAATGGGCGAGCTTCACGCAGTCGATCAGCTGGTAAATTGCCCATAATTTGGCCTTGCAGTTTTGACTTGTACCGTTAGCAGTGCACGCACCCCTAACAATTTTGTTGCATGCTTCTCGAGCATTAAAAAGCCAGATTTGCTGTCGTAGAATTGAGACCATAACTTTGACGCCCGCACGGTAATTCCTAAGGTGGATATTTCGAAGAATCAATTCGACGAAATGAGATTTTCGAGACAGCAGTATGGGAACTTAGCATCATATCATTTAGCAATCTTCCACCAACTCGAATGATTTTGAAATTGGTTTCTTTTTCTACAATTTCATGTTCTAAGATTTTTGATTTTTCTAGTTGTACCAATTCGTGACCAAGCTCAGACATTTGCACAACTTGCACCAATTTTAGAAAGGCGAGTCGCACCTCCTGTGGTGAGAAAACTGCTTCGCGACTACGATTTTTGCTTGGAGAACACGGTTGATGTGACACGAACTAATTTAGTGAACGAGGAGCACCGGTCGATTATCAAGACTTCATTAAACTTCTGTAATGCTACAGAATGCACTGTCACTCTCTTGTTCTTCTCAGATGATTACATTTCCAGTGATATTTCAAATTGATGAAGTTGCGGCCATTTACTTGGGACTTGTCCTAAAAATTCAGGACCACTAAACCACACACCAAATCGTCCATATCTGTGCCCCTAGAAACAAAATCAGCTGGTTTTGCTTCTGACGGCACATGACGCCAGTGAACACCAACAGAAAGTTCTTGTATGTCTGCTACTCTGTTGGCTACGAAAGTTGAGCTGGGGTCTCTTTTAAGCAAGTAGAGAGTGACTTGAGAGTCTGACCAAAAATTAACGCTCTCCACCTCAAAGAGACAAGCGATTTGAGACCACAATATCACCAACAGATGAGCAGCGCATAATTCCAGTCGTGGAATCGATTTTGTTTTTAAGGGGGCCACACTAGACTTTGCCGTATATAACTTCGCAACTACTTTCCCCATATCCTGGGTGGATTGGAAAACATATCGAAGAATGGAAATTTTATGTAATTCTAATCGGGTATTTGCCCTGTTAGCATATCATCTACATAGAAATCGTTTTTGATGATTTGAGAAGCAATGCTGCGTAGAGTTCTGCTAGTTCAAAAAGGCAACGTATGGCCAAAAAGGGAGCGGAGGCAGTGCCATAAGTCACAGTGTTGAGTTGAAATGTTTGTAAACTTTCTTATCTATATTGCCTCCATTCAATTAACTGAAACTTTCGATCCTCCTTAGCAATGTCTACAGGTCGATACATTTTTGAAATGTCGGCTGCCAAAGCATACTTATTCAACTGAAATCGTACAAGGGTTATATATAGCTCCCTCTGAATAGTTGGACCTACCAACAAAGTCTCGTTTAGTGAGATTGACGTTGACGTCTTGCTTGACGCATCGAAAACTACGTGGTTCTACTATCAGGACGCAGGACGCATTGATGGGGAATGTAATAATGCAGTCCTGGAGGAGTTGACGTAAGCGGTGACATATGTCTAAGGTCACGATATTCTTTCATAAAATCGTTATACATATTTTGCAGTACGTCATCCTTTTCAAGTCTGCGCTCTAAAGCAAAAAACCGACGTAGATTAGTTTCAAAAGATTCTCCCAAAACTTTTGGACTCGTTTTAAATGGCAATTTGACCTCAAATCTGCCAGATTCCACCCTCCGCAGATTCTGTTTTAAATGTTATTCACATTCAATTTGTTCAGCTGTATATGCAGCCTTCGACTTCTCTGGGATCTGTTCTAATTCCCAAAATCGTTGTACCAGAGTGTCGAGAGAACTATTGTCACTATCAATTGCGACAGTGCTTACTAGTACTTGATATGGTACAATCCATCCTAACAATGTTTTCTGGATCGTTGGATGTTCAGAGAACAGCTTTATTTGGCCAACACAAAGTAGGTCGAAAAACTTTTCAGCAGCTAAAAGCAAGTCTACTCTTGCAGGTTTGTGGAATCGAGTTGGCCAGTTCAATATTTGGAAGTATATTCCATTGTGAGGAGTCAATCTTCTGATCAGGTTGGTATGTAGAGATAGAACTCCGAATCCAAATATCATCCCAAAAAGTATGAGAATTCAAGCGGGATTGAACCGATCGATGCAGTGGCTCCCACTGTGACACTTTTCAATCACGCATCTTCCCGACGTAGACGTAAGCGTTGTGCTAAGTCCTCTGACATAAAGTTTATTTAAGATCCGGAATCTAAAAGCGTTCTTGCGGGCTGGAAATACCCAAATCTAACTTTTAACTTTACTACAGCTGTGGCTGGGATTACTTGTTCGGCACTAAGATTATGACTTAAGCCTGTTGCTGTGGAGACGCTGTGGCGGAACTAGAGGCTTGCGTTTGCAAATTCTCGCTCTCATACCTGTGAAGTACAGGGTGGTGTGGCTTTGAACCCACTCGACATTTCGAGGCTCCACATTTTTTACTGCATGCCCCTGTTTTAAACAGTTGATGCACAAGTTGTGTTGCTTCACAAACCCAAAGCGTTGATAAACAGGAGGAGCGCTAAGCGATTGACAGTAACTGAACAATAGCTGCATTTGGTAACTGCCCTCTGATCACCCTTAGAGCACGAAAGCGATGACCTGATATGCGCCTTGTTAGCCTCTTGCCTTGGTTTCGTTTTGCCTCTAGTTGACTCTTCGGCAGCCAAATGTTGATAGCGCCGATTCAATCTGACCAAGATGGCAATCTATCATAGTCTAGCGTTTCTTCGAATCGAGATTTCGTTACCTGACCTACTTTTCACATTGCAAAGTGAATTAACATTTGCAATATCCTTGTCATCGCCTAGAGACTACAGAGACGAATATATTGGCGATATGGTATCTATAAGGCCTCTAAGACTTGAGGCTGAAGGTTTTGTGATGTGAGGAATTTCAAAGAGTTCGGAAATTGTATCAAAAAATATAAGGTATTTGTTGTCATAAACAGCCCTTAAACTTGCTAAAGCCTTTTCATAATTGTAGTCTATGATTTGAAATGCCTTTACTGTTCCTAATGCCTCATCAGACAAGCAAGAAATTAAATGGTTAAATTTCTTGACATTGTGGACAGTGTGGAATCATTGTGCACCAGACTTTCAAAAAGACAAATAAAGTTTTTAATTTCTGCATGCTTTCCATTGAACTTTGGCAACTACATTTTGGGTAGCTGTGACTTATGATGTTGATTGAATGACGCTAATAAATCGTGATGACTGGGACGTTCTACTTTGTAAATGGCCGATAAATATAAAGCCTTTGTAGAAATACATACATCTTCCACTGTTGCCCGACGTCAGCTTGAATTTCCTTTATCTTTTCAATATACCCTTCAAGTAACTCCAGTCGACTTGAAGTTGTATCTGATCAAATGAAATTGTTTTTTCTTCAAACGCGGTCCTTAACCGCTAAATATCTCCTAGAACTTTTCATGCTTTTGAAAAGTCGCTATTAATTTCGAACTAGACTTGGCGTCCTTAGCATTTCCGTCATTAAGCGTGAACATTTTGCACAAATCAATTCACAAAATTATTTATTTCAATTGAAATTGCCAGACAATTGGTTAATAACTATCCACTCGGTTCCAATATGTAAAGCAGGGAAGCAGAATAATTCCGAAAAGAAAATGGCAATGACTCCAATGCACCAATTATGCTTAGCAACAGCAGCTGCATAAAATCAGCGACAATGCTCAAACTAAATATATAACGGCTTAAGCAACAGCCGCTGAACAACTCATAAGTGCAGTGTTACCGTGCACAAATCGAATCAAAGAGCAGACCTTCATCTGAGTGACCACCTTTCTATGTATGAGTGTGCCGAATTTCAGCACCTATGATGGTGCTGTCCAAATGCACAGCCGCGCGTGCCGTGCTCGAAGCTACGATAAATTCGCCATTTTATGCCGGCCACAAGTCATCTGTCTTACTTTGGTCAAATAAAAGTTTAACTTAATCATGACAACGGGTGTGCTAAATTATAAAGCAAAATATATTAGTGCAAACATATTGCTGGAATTACAGTGTGCAAATGGCACCTAAGACTTTGATAAAACACGAAATCGTGCAACATTAAAACGACGGAAAGAAAGAATAACCTCAACACAGCGACTGAATTCCACGCCGGAGGACGCCTGCCAGGCCACCCCAGATATTCCCGGGCCGGAGATCCTAGTCGGAGCTCCCGACTAGGGGATACCCTAAACCCTCTTCTTCCAACACCAAATGCAGCTCGCGCTACGCGCTCGTTTGCTTATGTAATAAAGATATATTTAAAAAAAAAACGTTTTCTTGGCAGTGTTCGTACTCGCAACTAACCGCACAACTTGCCTCCGCCTCTACTCAAGACCCACACCAGTCAAATAAAAAAATTAAATTTCCCTCGGTAGGTCTCGAACTCGCAGTAGACCGCACTACCTGCCGCCGCCTCTACCCAACAGCCACACCAATTATAGCGTTTTAATGAAATAAAACAAATTAAAATTGCAGCACAGAACACAATACAATCGCAATTGCAATGCTGTTGATAGAATTCAAAGAAGACGCGCAGGAATGTGTGTATACAGAAATTCTTGGAATTTGCGCTAGCTGCCGCAATCACGCGAGCAGCCAAAACACATTTTCTTTTATATTTCTTCCGCGATCTTGATGTAATTTTCATCAGTAGATCTTATTGTACTTTAAAATATTCGTGTATTCTCACAATAGCATTTAAATTGTGGCTTATATTGGTGGCAGCAAATGTAAATTGGCTTATTTACTTGATTTATAGCTTTGTAGTGGAAGCGGGGAAGTGGTGATAGCTATAAAATGAAAGATACTGTTATATATATACTATTCTAGAAGCTACGTGTCAAGTTTGGCGACTCTAGCTCTGATTATCTACCCAATTTGCTCAAAAAACAGTATTTCGATATCTAATTTTCGATTACTTGGAAACGGGGCGCTATCGAATATCGGAAACAAACTCGCTCGCCCGCGCGGGCACTAGCAGGACCTACAGCTAAAATTTCAAGTCTCCAGTTTTTATAGGTTCTGATATACTTGCGTTCATACATACGGACAGACGAACAGACAGACGGGCATAGCTAGATCGACTCGGCTATTGATGCTGATCAAGAATATATACACTTTATGGGGTTGGAGATGCTTCCTTTTGCCTGTTACATACATTTACACAAATACATTAAACCCATAAAAAGAAAATTTTAAACTTAAATTGCTAGTTTACTGAATTGTAACGTAAAGTTCATCAAGTGCCAATATATTGCCGGAGTTGCGCTGTGTAAATGGCACGTAAGGCTTCCAAACACGCACACACCCACCCACAGTTGTCAATTTAACGAAAATAAAAACAATTGCGTTGCCCCAAAGAGGAGGCGACCGAATCCCACGCCGAAGGACGCCCAACCAAGATATTTCACGGGCCAGAGACCCTACGCGAGGCCAGGCCTACGGCGCCCCAAGCAAGACTAAGAAGCGAGCCACAAAAGGCTGAGCTCCTACAGGCGAAGAAGGAAAACCCCGAGTGAGTCCGTTCCAAAAGCGTTTTACCACCTTAGTCTAGAGGCAGGGACCAGGGATCCCTAAAGATAGTCCAACTCTGGGTCCCCTCTGAATTGTTGAACAATAAGAGAGAGACAGACAACTGTATTTAACAAAAACAAAGAGGAAATATATATATTAAATAGTTTACGTCAAAAGGGAGGACCCAAAGGTTATAGCCAATGACAGGGGAACCTGAAAGGGAAAAGTTGTTTTAAATTCCACAACGGCCATACATATATGTATATATATAAACAAAACAAAAATGATTTATTTCCATCGCCCTTAGTGCCCCAGAGAGCTATTCAAGCTAATTAATTCATATAAATTCTTATATATAGGAATTTTGCCAACTTACAATTTTTTCAGCGTGGTAATACATGAGAATATACGGGCATGAAGGTGTGGGGAGCCAATCGATCAATTTAATATAAATTCATTCTGCAACTTTGTTCCCTGCGGTAATTGGCATTAGCTTGCGGTGACGTCATTTCTTTATTGTTATTCGGCTGCAAAAAAAATTTAAAATTTTGTAAATCAATACCCTTTGTAAATAATTATAAGAATATGTAAAGTTGAAAATGAATGTCCGCTTGCACGACATTGTAAATTGCTGAGTGTGGATGTCCAGCAAAGATAAATGAAATAAGAAATAATATTAATTTTTCATAATTTTAAGGTAGTACAACCAATTATATTCAAACACTGAAGAGCGAAAGGTCCGGCTAATTATCTGATGATGGAGAGAGTGGGCATGACTGCCGACACGGGCTGATGCGGGCCATCTAGTGGCCAAAATGAGGAAGACGAGATCAGGTGATTGTCTCAGGTAGGGCAGGTACACTGGGTCGGGAACCGGGACCCGATCTGGAAGAGTAAAGTGGATTAATAGTGTTTTTTTTTTTAATTTATACTATCGTCTCACCTTTGTTGTTTACATTTACTTGTTGTCACAGCTGTTAGTGGTGTTAATTTGTTAATAGTTCCGGCTGTTTGATGATATCGATTTTGTGGTTCGTTTTGGATAGTGTTGTGTAGGTCTGTCTTGCTACGGAAGTGGTAGCTGGTTGATATCGATTGTGCGGACTGCGGGCCAGGGATGGGACTACACCCAGAGAACCGATGAGCCAGCCGGCGCGGCCCAAAACGAAATAAGCAGTTCCGTAACAATTTTCAATTTATTTTGCACCTGAATTGTGTGCTCTTGATTGCTTTCAATTCCAAGTTACTCTGGAGCAACGTCTTGCATATACATAATTGAATCTCGCCATTAGCTCTGTTTTTGAACCCTCTGTTGGTAAATTTAATAATGCCAACCAACTCTACAAGGTTGCTATTGACACATCCTTTATATTTATTTTTTCCATTGAGTTCATCCCACTTCTGATATTGTAGTAGCATGTAATATTAATTTATTTAACTTATTTTCGGGTTGTTTGTGTTACAAACTTCCTCTTACTTTTAGCGCTATAGACAGACTTCTCTCACACACCACATCGGTAGCATCTTTTTTTTATCGATATAGCATTTATATCCTTATCGATATCTACTTATAATACTGTTATAATTAGCATAGAAAGCGCCACTGATATAACATAGTTAGTGCTCCCTATGATGATCTTATCCTACTACAACATGTACACACACAATCATGCGCGCCTTTATTGAATTCTATCATCATTGCAATTGCGATTATATTGTTTTCCTTTTTTTTTATACTATATTATAATTTTGTCGTGAAATGTGTAACGCATAGAAGGAGACATCTCGAACCCCATAAAGAATATATATATTCTTGATCAGTATTAACAGCCGAGTCGATATAGCCATGTCCGTCTGTCTGTTTCGCATAGAAACTAGTCTCTCAGTTTTAAAGCTATCTTTATGAAACTTTGCAGAAGTCCCTCTTTCTGCTGCACGCAGTACATATGTCAAAACCAGCTGGATCGGAACACTTTATCATATAGCTACCATAGGAACGATCGGTGGAAAAGTAGGTTCTTGTATGAAAAATTATTTTGTATAGCAAGATATCTTGATCAAACTCGGCATTTTTTAGTTTTACCATGCTCCTCATATATGTGCAAAATCCTATTAATATCGGACCCCTATATCACATAGCTGCCATAGGAACGATCGGTAAAAAATTAAGTTGTTTTATGGAAATTTTTTTTATTTTTCAAGATATCTTGACCAAACTCGGCATTTATCAGTTTTACTATGGGCCTTACATATGTTCAAAATCCTATCAACATCGGAACACTATATCATATAGCTGCCATAGGAACAATCGGTCGAAAATTAAGTTTTTGTTTGGACATTTTTTTGTTTTTTAAGATATCTTGACCAAACTCGATACTCGGCATTAACTATTTTCCTTGTGCTTCTTAGATACGGGCAAAGAACTATGAGCATTATGAAAAGGTTAGGTCTGCAAGGGTATTAAATCTTCGGCGTGCCGAAGATAGCACTTCTTTCTCGTTTATGTTAGCTCTGCATAACATTAACCTAAGTGCATACATATGTTTTTTTTCTCGCCTGAAGAGAGAAGTCCATCAAATAGACATTTTTCAGCACTATCATATTAAATCAGTGCGCGGCATTTAAAATTGTAGTTTATAAACAATTTATGTTTATCTCCATATATAAAACTGCTTGTCCTGACTGACTTATTGACTGACTGAGTGGTGATCAACGCACAGCCCACACCGTAAGAGCTGGGAAGCTGAAATTTCCACTGTAGTTACCTCGGGAAATTCCACGCGCAAGTGTCGATCGGCTACAAACTCATTTTCAAAGATCGTTGTTCAAATTCATTTGGGGGGGGGTTTCACACTTTTCGAAAAATCCATTCCTCCTTGGCGGAAATAGAGGGCAAAGATTTGGTGGGTGACGTTTCGCGATCAAATTCATATCCAAGGATCTATATAAAATACAATTTGAGGCGTGTTTTATATTTTTTTAAAATCAAAGCATACTCGGGGAAAAGTACGATTCTTAGATTTTTTTTTTTGTGAAGTTTTAAGTTTTGTCCTATTTGCTTCAAACTTATTTTCAGAGCTCTACATAAGAACTTAATAAATACGAGTTTCAGTGATTTTGGAAATTCAACCCACAACAGTGGGTAATTAGTGAAAAATGTTTGTATGAAACTTTTTTGTTTACCATTCGATCGGCCTCAAACTCTTTTTGAAAATCTTTGTTCAAATTCATTTGAGGGGTGTTTCACACTTTTTCAAAAATGCATTCCTCCTTGGTGGAAAAGGGGGTCAAATATTTGGTGGTTGACGTTTCGCCCTCAAATTCATTTCCAAGGATCTACATAAAAAATCATTTGAGACGTGTTTCACGTTTTTCGCAAAATCTAAACTTCTTCGGTGGAAAGTGCATTTCAAAAATATTTTTGGTGAATTTTAAGTTTTTGATTTAATAACATACGAGCCACGGGCAAGGCCGGGTTATACCCGCTAGTATTATATACAATTATAATGTTGGAGTTGGCGACCTTTCCATTTTATAATTATTTGTTTGGCTGGCTCGAGGTTCGGCAACCGCCTTCCGGGCACTTACACAAAAACAACCAGTAAGAGGTTTTAGTCGGGAGCTCCCGACTAGGGGATACCCTGAACACCAAATACAGCTCGCGCTACGCGCTCGTTTGCTTTAGTAGTAATAAATATAAATAAAAAAAAAAAAGTTCCCTTAGCAGGGATCGAACTCGTAACTGACCGCATTACTTGCTGCCGATTCTACTCAACAGGCACACCAGCCAAAAAAAAAACATTTTCCCAGGCACTGTTCGAACTCGTAACTGACCGCGCTACTTTCCGCCGCTTCTACTCAATAGCCACACCAATAATTAAGTCTTTTTGATAAAAACAGAACAGAAATTCTTTGAATTTGCGCTAGCTGCTGCTAACAACACGTGCGCAAATCAAACATATAACTTTTGTGTTTCTTAAACGCTTTTAATGAAATTTTCGAAAGTACATCTTATTGTCACATAAAATATTTGTGTATTCTCAAAAAGTCCACTGCAATTAAATTTTGGGTTACATTGTGGGCAGCATAAATTTGGTTTATTTACTTGATTTATAGCTTAGCGGTGGCAGCGGGGAGGTGGTGATAGCTATAAAATGAAAGATACTTCATATATATGTACTATTCTAGAAGCTACATGTCAAGTTTGGAGAGTTTAGCTCTTATTATTTACCAAAATTGCTAAAAAAAAAAAAAAAAAACCGGATTTCGATATCGATATTTATCTATTACTTGGAAAAAACGGAGCAAGTTATCGAATATCGGAAACAAACTCGATCTGGGCGGGCACCAGGAGGACACACAGCTAAAATTCCAAGTCTTTAGCACTTATAGGTTCTGAGATCCTACAGATCAAACATACGGACAGACGGACGGTCAGACAGACGGACATGGCTAGATCGACTCGGCTATTGAAGCTGATTAAGAATATATATAATTTATGAGGTCGGATATGCTTCCTTCTGCCTGTTACATACATTTGCACAAATACATTATGCCCTTTTTACCTATTCTTAATTGGTTCAGGGTATAAAAACTATTAACATTAAGTTACATTAAATAAAATTAAACAATTTAAAAAACATAATTTGTTTTACACATCTACGTTCTTTTACGAGGAGGTTACTTTGTCTGGGCACACTAAAATGATCGCGGGCACCCATGGGGCTCAGTCGTTGACGATTTATCGTTGTCTTTTGTTGTCTTTTAAATAATGTTCTAATTATATTCTTCGGGAAGTCATTAATGGTCAAAAGTGCTGTATTTAAATTCATACGTTTTGGGTGGTTAGAGTTAAAGTTTAGTATTCGTCCATAGGCTATGGGTTCCGTATACCACTTAATGTTTACCAATGAGTCTAAAAATGGTAGTTTCCCGTCTTGTTCTAGTTCCGCTGTGAATTTTATGTGTTTGTGAAACGAATTTAATTCTTTTAGAATGTTTTGTACTCATGTTTTGTCCGTTACAGCAAAAAGGTCATCTACATATTTTGTCAGAAGTTTTGGTTTTGTTGTCAATTTATCAATAATATTGTCCAACAGTTCTTCCATTATTATGTTCGCTATTACTGGGGAGGGATTACTGGTGATCCCATTGGCATTCCTTTCGATTGTATGTTTATTTTGTCGTCATATTTAAAATACCAGTTCTCTTGTATACACAATTTAACATATCCCTAAATAATTGTTTAGGTATAGTTGTGTGTTCCTCCAATTTGGTCCATTTTCGTCTTTTTGTGCCCAGTACCAATCCTATTGGTATAGTGGGAAACAGGGATACTACGTCAAAAGATACTACTATCTTGTCTTCCCTGATAGTGGCGTTTTTGACTCTGACATTAAAATCTAACGGGTTCTTAATGTTGTATTTAGAGTCCATTGTCAAGTTTCTTAATATTTTTAAAACATATTTGCATAGTCCATATGACGGGGAACCGATAGAGGAGCATATTGGTCTCAGATGTATTCCTTCCTTGTGAATTTTCGGTAGTCCATATATTCTTAAATGTACCGCTGTGGTCGAAATCATCTTGTTTCTTTCGTCCTTTAAAATAAGTCCAATCTTAAATAATTGTGTCACGAAGCTATTATTTTTGTCTGTAATCTTGATGCCGGATCCTGTCTTATAGCCTTTCTCCACTGGGCTTAAAAATGTCACATTTTCAAGTTTTAAATATTGGTGTTCCACCGGTTTTCGGTAACATGTGAGTGGCAAAAGTACTGTTTCGTTAAATAAACAGCTGATCGAGTTGCTTTAATTTACATAAGCGCCGCACAGATTTCCTTCCAAAAGTCAAATAATACGGCCCCGAAGTAGGGGCTCCGTTTAATTGACTCTTTGCGAGATTTGGCCAATTTTAAATGTTAAAAACTGTGGGATTATTAAAATTTAAAATTATAATTTAAAGTTACCGCTTTCCTTCGTTGCAATATAAGCTGGTTTATGTTTACATTTTTCACAACATCGATAGAAATCTCGATTAATCATCGCAAAATACACGAAAAGTTCGGGGCGAATTTACACATTTTTAAAAAATGTGACATTTTTAAAAATGTGTGAAATGTGTTTTCTTATGGGGAAACGTACAGGCCGCATTTTACACATTTTGCAAAAATGTGACATTTTCAGAAATGTGTTCAGTGGGCAGAGGCTATTAGTGTTCTATACGCGCATAAGTCATCTAAAATATTTCTCATTTTATTTTTGTAATCGTTGATATCCATTGCTACTGTTTTTTTACCCTTGTCTGAAGTTAATATTTTGATGTTATTTTCTTGTAAGAATTTACGTGTCTGTTCCACTGTGTCCAGTATTGCTCGATCCCTTGTGCTTTGGTTGTTTTTTTCCTTTTGTATTCCTTAACTAATAAAGAGAATTTAGTGCGTGCCGACTGTGTTTCTTTTCGTTTATCGTCTGTACCAACGCTTCTCCGTCCGCAATGTATTTTAAGAGAGGGAATTCTTTCTTATTAATCGGGAGAGCGAATTTTTGCCCTTAAATTTAAAGTTTTTACGTTAGGCGGGAATGCTTTTTCGTTTTGTTTACAAGCCATTCACTTTGAGTGTTGTTTTCCGCTAAGTCGAGGTTTCGTTTATCTCGTAGCTTGTCGTGTTTCGTTTCTTACCTTTTCTTCAGTGGAATTGGAGTCATCTATGGTCATCAGTTGTTCTATGTTTGTTTTTGCAGTTTCCATATGTTTAGTTTGTTTTTGTAATAAGTTGTGTTTTTTGGAGTGAAAAAAGTGAGTGTGTCTAGTTAATGCCTTAGTTATGTCAGGGTGGATATTGTTGTCAGTAGTTCTTAATAAAATTAGGTATTAGGTTAGATTTCCTGCATTTTAAAAGAAACTTTAAGCTATTATAGATTTTAGTTTAACTAACTTTACTAATGTTATTTGAAATTTGTTAATTGTTTGCTGGATTCTTTGTACTTAGTTCTTATTTTTGCATGGCTTATGTTCGTTTTCATGCTTACGGCGTGCCTTCCGTTGGCATTTAATGTTGGATTTGGCGACCTTTCTATTTTATAATTATTTGTTTGGCTGGCACGAGGTCCGGGGCTTATTTATTTAATGTAACCAATATATTTCGGCTGCACTTCAGCAACCGTCTTGAGGGAACTAACACAAAAATAACAAGTAAGAGGTTCTATTCGGGAGTTCCCGACTAGGGGATACCCTGAATCCTCTTATTGTTATATACACCAAATGCAGCACGCGCTACTAAATTAAGATAAATTAAAAACAAACCCATTAAAAATGGGTAAAAAAGGTATAATTTTTTTGTGCAAATGTATGTAACAGGCAGAAGGAAACATCTCCGACCCCATAAAGTTTATATATTCTTGATCAGCATCAATAGCCGAGTCGATCTAGCCATGTCCGTCTGTCTGTCCGTCTGTCCGTATGTATGAACGCAAGGATCTCAGAACCTATAAGAGCTAAAAGAATTAAATTTGTTTCACAAATACATCAAATTCACAGTGGAACTAGAACAAGACGGGAAGCTACCATTTTTAGACGCATTTGTAAGCAGAGTGGACACTCAATTAAGTGGTATATGGAACTCATAGCCTCTGGACGAATACTAAACTTTAACTCTAACCACCCAAAACGTATGATTATAAATACAGCACTAAGCTGTATGAGAAGACTGACAAACATATCGGACGCAATATACCATAAATTGATCACGCAATTAAAACACAGAAGCCAACGGGATTTACAAAAATATAGAAATCTCTATCATATGTACCATGATTAGACAAGAAATAAAAGTAGCCCATAAGCCCACAAATACGTTTCAAAAATTGTTTAATAATACAAAAGCGAAAATACCAATGATGGACAAAAGTAACGTCATTTACAATATACCATGTGGCTAGGACAACAACAATATTTTCAACAGCGTGTACATCGGCACAAAAAAATCCAAGCTAAAAACAAGAATAACTCAACACAAATCGGACTTCAAATCAAGACATCAAAATAATATACAAAAAACAGCACTTATGTTACACTGTACACTGTACACTGCTTGTTTCTCGGTGGGCCGCGCCGGCTTGGCTCATCGGTTCTCTGTGTGAAGTTCCATCCCTGGCCCGCAGTCCGCATAATCGATTTCAACAAAGCTACGTCTGTAGCAAATCAGACCTACCTATACTAGACAATAGACACTATTTAAAATGATCCACATAATCGATAACAACAAACAGTCGGAACTTCTAACAAATGAACAAGACTAACAGCTGTAACAACAAGAAAAGGTAATCAACAAAGGTGAGACGCTCAATATAAATTAACAAAAAAACACTATTTATCCACTTTACTCTTCCAGATCGGGTCCCGGCTCCGGACCCAGAGTACCCGCGCTACCTGAGACGATCACCTGATCTCGTCTCCCTCATTTTGGCCACTAGATGGCCTTTAATCAGCCCGTGTCGGCTGTCATGCCCCCTCTTCCCATCAATTGAAACTTAGCAGGACATTTTTTCCCTCAATATGTGCGTATAATTACTTACATTTTCCTCAAATTAGAAACAATTAATATTATTGCTTATCGCATTTATCTTTGCAGCCCTTTTACAATCTAATGCAAGTGGACATTTCTTATAATTTTGTGCATATTCTTATAATTATTGACAATGTGTATTAAGTTCAAAAATGTTAATTTTTGCCAGGCGACGAAAACACTGCCAAAGTTATTGCCAGTCAACAAAAAAAAAACAAGGGGAAAGATACTAATATCAGGTAATTATTGCACCAATGGGGGAGCAAGTGCCCGCTGAAATAAATAAGTGTATATATATGTGTCACCAAGAAAGAAGTTATATACGTGTCAAAAGCGCTTATTATACCTTGCCTGCCTAGAGAGCTCTCTGGGAGGGGGCATGACATATATGCACATATAAGCGGGTATCGCTCGTGCACAAATTAACAATCTAATTATTTTCCTTTTTTATTTATTTGGCAGACGCAATAATCTTTGGGGCATTTCCTTCACCGTTCGCACTTTCGGAAATTTTCTTAAGTGAAACTATGCATAATGTACAGGTATGTATTCATACAATAAAACTAATTCTAATGATGGCAAAAAAAAATATCTTTTCTCCGTCAGGGGTCTCGAACATGAGTCTTCGTTTGACTCTGCTTGTAACTCGGGGCGAAGAAGGACGACATAGAACGGACTCACTCTGATGATGTGTGCGCGGTCTCGCCCGTGGCCGCTTCTTGGCCTATCCTTCTGGATAGCGTTGGTGACACGTGCGCCGAGGGTATGGCTGATGTGCGCCGCTGCGTCGAAACCTGGCCTGGGAGTGACTCTGTTGGTCCTCTCTGGTCCGAGAGCTGATCCCTTCGTTGCCGGAACACTGGGTCGTTTATTTTATTATTTGTCTTATTTGATTTTTTCGTCTCGTCTCGCATGTAAGATTTACACACGCATACATTTACGAGGCGGGCACCGATGCAGCCCATCTGCACAGCTGCACTTTAGGGTCTATGGCCCAGTTGTACGCCAAGGGCATGTCAAGGGCACCCGATCCGCTCTCCTCCTAATCTCACTATGAGCGAATCGGTTGCCCAATCATGCTCGCTCAATGGCATTACCCTTCTCTGCGCAGTGGATCGCAAGCCGGGCGTTGCCACTTTTCAATTAATTTGGCGCCACTGTGTGCCCGGTTTCACCCCCGCTACTCTGCTCATACGACAAAAAGATAATGGCGTGGCCGATAATAAAGAACGCATCCAACTAGGTAAACTATCGATGCTGCCAATTATATCAAATGCAATAACCAAATTTCGATACGACAACAATTTCACAACAAGAACAACTCTATAACGAAGGACATACATTAGAAATGTTACAAATAATAAACACACACAAATAATAAACAACAGACGACTAAACTATAAAACAGACACCGAAAACTGCGCTGACTTATACAGACATCTATTGAACTGCCAAATACGTGTAAAACAATGTATGTTTTATAAATTGTTTAAATAAATGTTTAATTTTATTTAATGTATCCTAATGTTAATTGTTTTTGTGTTAGTGCCCTGAAGACGGTTACCGAAGTGCAGCCGTAATATATAGGTTATATTCAAACAAAATTGCGTTTTCATTTTGTGTTGAATAAAAAAGCCTCGTACCTCGAGCCAGCCAAACAAATAATTATAAAATTGTAATATAATGTTGTATTTGGCGACCTTTCCATTCTTTTTTATCCATGACAAAATGAAAATGCAAATTGTTTGAAATTTAACCAATATATTCCGGCTGCACTTCGGCAACCGTCTTCAGGGCAATTGTTTTACACGTCTGCGCTCTTTGACGTGGAGGTTCAGACAATTATAAAATTGTAATATATGTTAAAAAATTCAAAAAGTATTTATTTAAATTTTTAATTATAAGAAATTATTATACTTAATTTAATTTTAATTTAATATAACTTAATTAATTTCAATTAATTTTTTTAAATAATAATTCCATACAAGATTACGTTTTTATTGTTATTAAAATTGTATAGTTTGTAAATGCCTAGGACAAAAAGTTGTCATTTATTAATAGGTCTCAGAGACAACGAGCAAGAAATCAGTTAAATAGGTCTAATTTGGAATATGCTGAACAGGAGAGGATAAACAAGATAGAGTCTCAACGAGAGCGTAGAGAAAGTGAAGATTTTAACCAAACTGAGAGAAAGAGGAATAGACAACGAAGCCAAGTTCACTGACAAGACCTAGTTTACAGGGTGAATTAACAAAGACAAAATACTGTAGATCACTCGACTCGAGTTAGGCAACTCCAGTTAGGCAACTGCAATAATTGGGTGATACTTCGCGACTATTGAGACGCAGACTAGACCTAGTTTATGGGGCAAACGAACAGAGACAAAATACTGAAGACAACAGGAGCAATTGGCGAGCTTATGGGGCAAACAAACAAGGACAAGACAATATTCGGCGAGAACGCGATCGACAAAACTTACAATGACGACTTTTAGATAGAGCTAGGGATAGAAATCAAAGGTCACAGGTTAGAGAAAACTCAATTCGTAGAATAAATGAGCAAGCATGTAATACAAGTGCAAGGCGAAGTGCTCGAATTCAAGCATGACAGGACGCTTTTGACGCAAATAGAAATTTGTCTCAGCGATTTAACCAGTTAAAATGTAATATGCGCAATACCAAGAACAGTGAAGAACGTGCAAATAGTTTTACAGAGAATAGAATTTCTCCAGCTATTAGGAATAACTTAGATTATCTGATAGCTGCATTTAATAAAAAAGGAAGCGCAGATATTTTATTTCTATCCTCTATATTTTCTTTTGTCAATAATAAATAAAGTTTTTGCAAAACATGTAGTCGAAGCATTAAATTAGGCAAAAAACCTAAGACTTCTATAACAAATGGCCTAGACTTTCCCGATCTGCCAGATTGTTTGATAGGCTTAACGCCTTAAGGCTTATTTCCCCACGTCTTACTTTTATGAATATCAAGACTTTGGGATATGGCAGACAAAATGTCATTAAAGGAGCAGTGGCCAATGTACCAATTGCTGTGGCCAATATTGTAACTTCCCTTCCGAGGGCATTTAATAAGAGCGAGGTAGTTCAGATTCATCTCAAACTTAGGACGGAATATAGCCATGATTGCATGGCTGAAACCATTAGGCCCTTTAAAGTTGCTGATGCAGTCAAATTTTCAAGTCAACACTGAGCTTTACAGAAAGCTTCAGGTTACTGTTAACGAACAGTCGGTCTTTTCGCCTGACGAAAACCCGCAGCAGATGCAAGCTGACGACAGAGACTTGGTATAGCCTCTAGTTTCCATGCAATAGTGAATGAATAAGCAGAATGATATTGCGAAGATAATAATCCAGGAGGATTATTATTGCCATGCAAAGAATAGTTATATCTCCTGGAGAAGGTCAGCGTCCTTTAGACATGATCGAAGATTTTGATTCAGGGAATCTGGCCTTCCCAACGACTCTTGCTGGCATTAAATGAATGTGTCCAGAAAGTTATACAACCATAGTTAGTTCAGAACATAGAAACTTTGATAGGAGAGGTTGTAGACAGATAAACTATTTCTCGATTGTACAAAATTGGAAATAATTTTAAAAGGCTTAGAAAATTGGGTTTTATAAAAATAGGTGCTGCAGTCAGGTAGGATTTGAGCATTACGAAAGCTTCAGTGGTATTCTGATTCCGTTCTAGAGACTTTTGTTTTTTTCAGCAATAACGGATAACTGATAATGGCATACTTTTCTACGAAGCGCCTATACCATCCAACCAGACTCAAGAACCGACGTAACTGCCTGTCCGTTTTTGGGAAAGGAAATTTACTATATTTTCTCAGAATCCATTTTGAGTTTCCGTTTCCGATGACAAAGGTATTCAATCTTTTTAATGCAGAACTAAGATTTGTTATTGTTTATAGTTACGTTTACTTGTCTTAAGCATAATGCAATCTTCTAAATTAAAATAAGCTGGGAATCGCAATCGTCTGATAAAACTAATAAAACGACCAAATGAACAGAGACTTGTGTACGCAAGTGTGCTGGAATAGCTTCATACATAAGACGACAAACTGTATGTGTAATGCACAGCCTAAATGACATTCTGAGATTCATTGGTGCAATCTTTCAACTGGGTCTTCTATTGCAAATTGATAGTCATCAAAAGACTCACTGACCCCTTGTTATCATTTCCTAATTGTTTCCCAAATTTTTGACGACAGGTTTCCCAAATAAAATTTGTATTTACGCATTGGAACTTCCAAAACCAGTCGCTGGCTTCACCATTAAAAAGCAAGTATATATGGTCTTTAATAAGCTGGTAGTTGTCACCCAAATTTTGTTTAGTTAGGGATCGCACTCATCCATACGCAAGCTTTGCTCAGTGCCAACTAATTTATTTCGCCAGTTCCAAATGATTCCTGACACCTTCTCATACTAAAGATTTGGCTGCTTCTTTCTCTACTAATACCAACATTCGCTTCACTAAATTTATCTTCCATATGAATCACTGTTTCTGGTTCACCTTCTCTGGCCGTTGAAGGGGTGGATTAATATCTAGCCCTTTAGAAGATGAATGGATGGTGGACCCCTATTTTAAATTTGAAAATTTGCAAGTTGGTTTCGAAAAGAGGTCTCGATAGATTTAGTTAAATACGATGAAATATGCTCCATCAACTGAGTTTACTGAACGTTAATCAGGTTTGTCAATTTTTATATAGTAGAACCAACAATATAAACATTAAGATGAGTAACGCCATACAAAAAAAAGCTATTATGCAGCTTGACTTTTTAAAATTTGACAACGAAAACGACATCAGTATCATTGCGCTCTCACAGCCGAAAGAGCGAAAAGCTAAAAATAGAATGTGCTCTCAGCTTCGGCTCTATGAAGGCCGTGCAAGCAATTATGTTTGTATGTGTGTGAATATACAAACATAGCAGCATATTTGAATGTGTTATTATTCTCAGCTCTGGCTTTAGCTGGCAAAGAAATAAATTTTGTTAGTTTTCTAGCGCTTATCATGCATGACCTATCCCAAATTTGTATTCACATATGAATGCATGTTGCTGAAGGTAGGCTGGCGACTAACTTTGTTGCTCGTGTCAGCATCAGCAAGCCGCGACTTCGGTATTCGTTCGTCTGAACGAACAGCAGTCGGCTAGCATGTCGTTTGAAGTCGTAAAAGCCACATAGGAAGCTAGGCTAGAAATTTTGCGTCGCATGCAAATGTATGGGTGTTACTCATCTTAGTGTTTATATTGTCTTTGGTAGAACTCTTAATACACAGGAACACAGATTGTATTTATTTGCATACCCGCCAAAAAGAAATATAATATAGAATAGTTACAAACCATACTCCGCTTTTAAGTTGGGCTCTATTTCTTATTCATGATTTAATAATAAACTAATCCAGATTTACCAAATATGTTTCCATGTGTGTGCCTAATGGTTGCCTTTATACAAAGGAAGTTAATTGTAAGAATATCTATATAAATATTGATGATCATATAATAATATCACAAGCTTACCATTGGCTAGAGTATTTATGGGTCAAACGAAATTCTACAACTGCTGATAAAAACTATTATATATCGACTAATTATTAATTTTTTTTTTTATATCTCTCGGGAGTCAACCTACTTGATTTATGCCCGAGCCAATATATGTACCAAGAGATTAGAGGCAAAGACTAAAAGGTTCCGGCAGCACCCCTGTCACGTGGGTGTTTCTATCTCTTGCACTAATTTATATTATAATTTATAATAAGTGTTTAAATTTTAAACTTCGTTTTAAAAATTACACTGTTTAATTGTCTTACTGGCGCAAGTACGTCTGTTCGTTATCGATCTGAGCTGAACACTGTCGCTTGCGCCCGTCAGTCCTATTTTTACGCTTAGCTGTAACGGTGATAAAGTCTTTCGGCGATCGCTTATGCATTATGTATGATATATTACAAATGATCTTCTTACGCGCCAGATCAAAACGTGGACATCATTGCTAAATAACCATCCCAGCAGCATCGGTGCCATTCAGACGCTAGCCAACCCGGCATCCTCCATAACCGCCAGTAGTAGGGATTAACTTCATTGTATAACATTTCTGGCATCTGGAGGATTTTAATCGAAAGAACCCCAACAGCAAGTTCTCAGAAGCCGAGATATGTGATAAACGACACTAGGTGATTTCTGGCACTAAGCATACAATACATAGAGTCGTCAAATCGACTAAATGTGGTAACATGAGTGTTCAAATATATAGCGCCGCAGCAGCGCTTGTTGGCTTGCATATATGACTTCGTCCATTCAACCAAAATAAGAAGAATCTATTTTTTTTTTTTAATATTAACTAAAGTAATAAAAACAAAACAATTATTTTTTTTAAAAAGGCCTCTTGACTTTTTGTTGTTTGATGTTGGGGTCCAATATGATTAATCAAAACACTTGTAAGCTTTATTTTAGCAAGGGTCAAACTTAAGCTTGTCGAAGCTATCTGTTTTTTTCGTATTATATTATTTTGTTACTACCTGTGAAAACTTAATTATTATTATTATTAATTATATTCCTAGTTAAGCTGGTAATCCAGAAAACCAATTCGGCCACAAAACATTTTCACATTAGCACAAAACTTACCAAAATTCGTTTCATACAAATATAGTTCAATGATTTTACATAACACATTTTCTCGAAAGCCAAAAGTGCGTACATTCATTTCAGAAAAAATTGAGATTTCGCTCTTGCTTTCTAAAAAGCTTAGAAAAGCTAAGCTTGTTAAATCAATTATCACGGACGGTGGAAATTACCTCGCTAAGCTACCGCAAATAAATAAAACACTGTAAAGTTAAATCTACGAAATGCCGGGATTGCTCTCACGGATGACGGGATGTGCCTTGCTCAAGTACTATAGATTAATACAAAATATTAGATAAGCTGTAGATTAGGTTCAACGTCGGATTGCCTCGGCATTCAGTGTTAGGAATAGTTGAAGAAATAACAAGAGTTAGTATGTTTCGATTTCATTATGTTTATTAATCTCACTACTGTTGTTTATTTATTTATATTAGGATAAGTCTATTAACAGTTCACTATTATTTACAGACCCTGCCGCACTGCTTGGAACCCTAGCGCTCCGCTTTAAAATTACTTTTCACCGCCTTTTCAAGTCATTCTAGTGAGTTTGGCCGCTATTTCCAAAGTGCCGGCTCGCTGTCAAGCCATGCTTTCGCCCTTCACCGCGGAAGTGAAGTTTTGCTCCTGTGGGCGGTGTTGACCAAAAGATCAGCAACGCACGATTGCAGCAGCCGGCGACCGTTACATTCAAAGTTAACTTCAAATATATAATTTGGCCGTTGCTTTACCCAAACTTATGATTAATATAACAATGCTTACACACTTTAAAGATAATTATGATCTGTAGGTTAACTGTCTTAGAAGCAGACGCTCCCTTCCCCCTCTTACACCAACGACGATACCATCACATTCCCGGCGGCATTCCTGGCTACGACTTCTTTGTGATATTAGCATATTTGTTAACTTATTCATTACTTAACCGTCATTACCCTGTCCCAGAAGTGCAACTGACAATCTACAAAGTTTTTTATCCGGATAAGATTAGCTTCGTCTACGGATGTTCCTGTCCCGTTCTTATTACCTCTGCATCGACGTCTACCGGGCCTTGTTCCTTCTGGTCGCCGACTGTCCCCTGAAAGAACGGTTTCAGCCGCAAATATTGGTCTCCCTTTTCTCGCATTCGCCCGGCTTCATGATACGGGCGATGTGGACAGATACAAATTTCGCATTTGCCCTAGTCTTTTGAGGATTATTCTACGCAATGGTCTTATGGTATATATACCTCAGGTTCCGTCCGATGGCCAAAATGTCGGTAAAGTTTGTCGTTTTCTTTGACATAGTCGGATCTCGGATCTCTTCGGCGATCCTGGTACGCATACTCGCGATTTTTAGGGGGCATTGACCATTAATGCTTGCTGACAGGTCTCTGGAAGATGCTTTGATAGTGCATAAGCCACGACAAATAGCTTGCCCTGCCGGTAGTGCTCATCAAAGCGGAACCGCTGGAGAGGCTCTCGATTGAGTTGACCCATTTGAGTGTAATTTGATCCGTCATTACGACGTACCCGTACCCCTCTAGGTAGTAACGGAGCTTCGCGATCGACCGCAGAATCAATAGGCACTCCTTCTCCGTGGCGAAATAGTTGGCCTCAGCAATCAGCAACTTCCGACTCACGTAAGCTATCACTCGTTCCTGTCCCTCTATCATCATCGAGGCCATACTCGCTCTAGTCAGTCTCCAAGACGAACCTGGTGGAAAAGTCGGGACTAGCTAAAACTGTCTCTCACAATTGACGCAATGTCTCCTCTATTTCACCATCCCAAAAACATTTCCTACCCTTCTTCAGGAGCGCCGGAACACTGGCGCAATACTTCAATCTTTCGTTTTTCGACATATTACTCTCGCCCCACCCTTATCACCACAATGTGGAACGCGTGCGCTCGTTGGAAGGTGGCAAGTCTAGCTGAAAAATAATGACGCATGACGCAACCGCTTAAGGATTTGATTGATCCAAGCATCCAGAATCGAATGCATTAAGTTGCCTTTAGCTGAAGCACATGCGCAATTCTCCAGTGTTCAGCTAGACAGTGCCTGCCTGTATCAGTTCATCCACCTGCTCATCAATCAACCTTTTCATGGACGGATTTTTCGCAAAATACCTCTGCTTCAAAGACTTGTCATCTTTAAGACGGGTCCAATGGTCCGCAATGTGTGAGATCTCTAGCAGGAGCTCCTTTAGTTCCGGAGCCAGATCCGCTGGCTCCTCTGACTTCTCCACGGGGGATTCACTCCGCATATTTTCTCTATCGAACACCACTCCGACGTGGCTTAAGGCTTCCCTAAGGCTTTCAGCGTGGCTTTAACCGCACCACTCTGACAACGACTCGCGGTCTTCTGCGGACCCCAATCGTTTCCCCTATTTCCTACACCTTTGGCATATTTCCACATGCCGCCTTTGTAATCAGCCATTACTGCAGCCGTAGCCGCCGCCTACTCTGTAACCAACTAGCAGCCCTGTCACTGAGTACCTCACTTATCGTCCTTGGCATGCGATCGAGGGTCCTCTAAGAACTCGAGGAGATCGGATCGGCCATCGAACTCCATTCCCGTTTTCCGAGTCACTTGAAATTGAGAAAGCATCAGACTACGGATTTGGAGAGTAGGGAAAGCTATCGGTATCAACGAGGGTCCGTCCGACCTCGGAGTAATCACTTTTATTATTCGTAGTCGGTTCGCTGTTCACCCTCGCTAACTCTTTATTCTTAACAGCTGTCAAGCAATAGACTTTCTTAATGTTTATTATTATTGGTCTGCTTATTATAACTCACGGATTTATTATTATTTGTTTTGTTCTTATTATTTACTTAACAGCATGCTTAAAAAAAAATTAATAATTGTCACCGTGTTTGCTGGCTGTACTGACGATTTGCTCTTACCGCACGCAGACTGCATTCGTCCCATTGTCACAATACAGTTCCGACAAGACGGCCATTAAGGCTCTTCAGCGCCGACGTCGACTGCGGCGAATATATGTGAACATTTTTCGTCTGACGCCCGCTAATGAATTGGTTGACCAGGGCCGGGATTGATCTCACCGACTCTCAAATTAATACAACACTCTAAAGTTAAATATTTTCAGCGAAATGCCGGGATTGTTAATAATTATTAGGTTAATACTATTTACAACTCAAGATTCTTTTCAGTTATTCTTCCGAGTCCATCGATTTACACTTCTAGTTCGTCCGCTATTTCCCAAGTTCCGACTTGCTTGGAGCACATACATTATTTGGTTCCTTGCCCTTAGCTTTAGTAATTTGAATCCTTACCGAATTGCCGAAATTGTCGCTCGTGCTTGTCTGTGCCTTCGTTGGATTCGGTTCGATTACTGGAGTTTTCCGGTTTCAATTATCGTGCGGCCCCGTATACTTTAAGTAAAAGATTTAGTAGCAAATGTTTTGTTTTCCAATTTTAACATGCGTGCGTGGCAGATTTTGCGCAGCTTAGACCAAATCTCTGTATGCATAATAGTGCAGACGCTGCTTCAAAAATTGTATACGAAGACTCAGACCCAATGGGAGGAGGCATTGACTGAGGACCAACAACAGATGAGTTTTTCGCATTTCGTGTAGTCAAAAACGGGAGAGCGTGCAACATGCCATGTAATGCCATGTGACAAATTCTCGGGTGGAAAAATCCAGTCATAATACTAACCCCAGCAAAAAGGGTGCTTATAGCCGAGACTAACCAAACCTGGTCATGAAATCTACACATTTACTGCATGTTGGATATTAGTCTCCATCCCCTCGTCATTATATAGTTTAACATCTGGCAGTTTGTTTAAACAGCCTAAACAAGCATCAAACACGGTCTTGCACGAGTAATCATTGTCGTACCTTTGAAGAAAAGCATCATACTCAGCTTCATTTTACTGGATCACCAGAAGCTAAATCGTCGACGCCATCAAATACATCGACCGCTTCGAGCGCTGCCACCTCGACTCACTTTCACTCGACTACCTCTTTAGTCTGGTGCTGTGCTTTTGACCACAGCAGTGGTAATGATAAAAAATAGTTCTGGTTCCTTAGTTCCCTGTAGGGCTTAGGCTCAGGATTCACATGGTCACATCTCGTTTCGATCAGAGGATTCAGAAGAATTTGCAATATTTGCAACTCAACACATGAATATAATTTTGTGTACCCTTTACAACCCTTTTGTAAAACAAAAAATGTAGTTTTATAATTTTAAGCCGATTCTAAAACAAATAGATGGATTCCACATGTAACATCGCGACTTGGCCTGGATAGAGCACAACACGAATAAGTTGAGATTATATACCAAATTATCCACCGATAATAGAAACCTACTACTTTTTATCTTCAAGTTTTTTGTGTCAAATTTTAAACATCAATTCTCTATCCATTTCCCTCCCATATAAATTTAAATTTATTAAATGTTGGAATCAATGTTTTCCGCTTATTTTGCTAATCCGACCTTGACCCGCACTTTTCTTGCAAGTGTGTTAGATTTGGCGAAAAGTGTGAGAAACGTAACAGAAAATTTTAAAGAATTTTTTTTTGTAAATACATAAGTTAGAAGCCAAATGATCAAAATAAAAAAAAATTTAATACTTTTAAACTGCTAATATTGTAGCCTCATTTCATAACGGGGGGATGGGAAAAGTTCGAAACACATTTCAAATGAATTTAAACAAAGTGTCGTACCAAAGATAATATAAACACTAAAATGAGTAACGCCCATACATTTGAATTGTAGTAGGACAAATACATGCATGTACATACACAAACAGATAGACACATTCTCAAGGCCATTTAGTCAACAATCTCCCGTTTGTTTTAAGCGCTCACATTCCTCATGCACTCTAATTCTTGTAAGAAGAGCTCGACAAGTCGAATCACGCCTCGTCTCGCTTACACACACATACATTTATTGTCAACTCTCCTTTAGTCTGTAAGCATGAAACGAACGCGAAGTCAGTCGCGATCGAACAGTCGAATAAAGAAGACGTATCAAGATAAATCGTGTGTTTTACTTCGAAAGCGGCATTTGTCTTCTACAAATTCAGAAGTGGTTCAACCTAGCAAAAACAATGGATTTGAACATTTTCACGGTCATCCAATTAAAAAATTGGCTATCTGGCTTAGGAGCACCGACGACAGGAAGCAAGGCGGAATTGATTGCTCGTCTAAACACATTCGCACCGAGTGTACGCGGCAGTGCCCCGGGTTTAGACGCTGACGATGTGGACATGCTGGAATCAGCTAGCTTGGGGAACAGACAGGCACGACCAAGGAGCAACAGCATAGATGTCGTGCAGCAGCAGAATATGGAAAGCAGCCAGATCGGAGCATTGACAACGCAGCAACAAGCAGAAGCCCAAAATAATTTACACATAGGCGAACTAATGGAAGTAATTAGGCAATTACAAAGTGAAGCAAATGCGAGCAAAATTGCGCTACAGCAAATTCAGCAGCAAAATGTAACGGCAAACGGCAGCGGTGGCGACAGCGGCGGCGCCAGCAGCGAAAGCCAAAGCAGAGACAACGATAACGGCGTTGCCAACAACGAATGTCGAGACAGAGACGGAAGCGCTGGCATTGAAACAGCTGCAGAAACTCTACAAACTCGTGAAAGAGATAAAACTACATCAAATCGCGGATCAGCTGCAACAATCACAATCGCGAAAGAGGCGACGTTAGAATTCGATGGAAGCGGTAGCGCACGCATGTGGGTCAATCATATTAAAAATATTGCACAAATCTATGATTTAGACGACAATTACTTGCGCATGCTGTTTACGACAAAGCTGAAAGGAAAAGCGCAACACTGGTTGCATTCCAATTCAACGCGCATTCTGGAGCCAATAGGAACATTGAGCAACCAGCTGATCGCGGCTTTCGAAGAAAAAATTTCAAAATCAGACATGCGACGCAAGTTCGAACAACGCAAGTGGCAAATACACGAAAAATTTGCGATGTATTTTGAAGACAAGATGATGCTAGCCGATACCATCAATATGGACGAAGACGAACTCTTAGAACAAATCATCGAGGGAGTTCCCTCCGAGACGTTGCGCGACCAAGCCCGGATTCAATGTTTCGCTAATCCTGAGCAGATGCATCATGCGTTTGCCAACATAGTCCTTCCAAGGCAAGAGCGGGTAACCAAACCCAGGGTGACATCAACGGCTCTGGTCAACAATGACCTACGTTGCAGAAACTGCAACTCCCGAGGTCATTATATGAAGGATTGCCGCAAACCAAAAAGAGTTCCTGGATCTTGTTACGCATGCGGCGAAATGGGCCATTTTGTAGCTCAATGTGTAATTAAGAAGAACGCAAGCGAGAGCGACAACAACTACGTAAGGCGTTTAAAAATATACTTTAATCATGATGTTAAACTATCCATCATTACAGAATGCCTCATAGACTCCGGCAGCGCAATCTCATTTGTGAAAAAATCATATATACCCAGTGAAATCCCATTAAATTCAGTTATCAATTTATATTTTGGACTAAATAAAAGCCGACTTAATGTAATTGGAAAAACGTCGTGCTATATTTTCAAAAAATCAATAAAAGTTTATTTTGAATTAATTGTTGTTGCCGATGAGTCTATGAGTCACAATATAGTATTGGGCAGGGATTTCATGAATGCATGTGGTCTGAGCATAGATCTAGACACCCTAAACCTGATTGAGGCTAAGGAAACCGAAGACATAAATGATGACATACAGGAAGGGGGCAATAAACAGCAACTGTTAAGAGACCAGACTGTTAGTGAGCAACTGTTAAGAGACCAGACTGTTAGTGAACAACTGTTAAGAGACCAGACTGTTAGTGAGCAACTGTTAAGAGACCAGACTGTTAGTGAGCAACTGTTAAGAGACCAGACTGTTAATGAGCAACTGTTAAGTGATCAAACTGCAGCTGTTAGTGAGCGACTGTTAGACGATCAGAAAATTATGATGAAAACAATGCACAACGAAACGGTTTCTTCAAATAAGCCATCGAATAATGCGTCCGACGAACAAGAATATTTTAATGACAACCTTAGAAGAAAAGCTAAGAACGACCATATTTTAGATGATGTTATGAAAGAGAATTTTGACAAAGGTATGTTTTGCATAAATGTAGTAGATGATCAATTTCCGGATTACAACTGTGGGCAAAATTTAAGCTATGGAATAAAATGTCGGTTCATAAAAATGTTTGAGGAAACGTATGTGCACGCCAAAAAGCCAAATGATCCAATCGTTAAATGTGAAATGAAAATATCCTTAGAAAACTATAAGCCTTTTAGTTGCTCACCAAGACGGCTTTCATACACGGAAAAAGACAAGCTCCAAAAAATGCTAGACGAATACCTAGAAGCCGAAATCATACGTCCAAGCGATTCAGAGTATGCCTCACCCATAGTATTAGTAAAAAAGAAAACGGGTGATTTGCGATTATGCATTGATTTTCGGAAACTGAACAAAGTACTTATAAAAGACAACTATCCGTTGCCATTGATTGATGATCTTTTAGACAAGCTCGTCAATAAAACAGTATTCTCGAAGCTCGATCTTAAAAACGGATACTTCCACGTGTTTGTTAACGAAGATTCTGTGAAATATACGTCCTTCGTGACCCCTTTGGGTCAATATGAGTTCTTGAGAATGCCAATGGGTATAAAAAATGCTTCTGCTGTATTTCAACGGTTCGTTAACAAAATCTTTGCAGATCTGATCAGAGAGAACAAGGTTATTGTATACATGGACGACATTATGGTTGCAAGCAGAGATATTGAGGACCATTTAGACACATTGAGGGAAGTCTTCGAAAGATTAGTTCAAAATAAGCTCGAGTTACGATTAGACAAATGCGAGTTTATGCAAACCAAGATAAAATATTTGGGATTTCTCATAACAAGTGAAGGCGTAAGAGCAGACGACAAGGGAATCGAAGCAATCAAAAACTTCCCAGTACCAGATAAAACACAGACGGTACAAAGTTTTTTAGGTTTGTGCTCATATTTTAGGCGATTCATCAAAGATTTTTCAACAATAGCTAAGCCATTGTACGACCTTTTGAAAAAAGAAAAACAATTCTCATTTAATGAAAAAGAATTGGAATGTTTCCTCACTCTCAAAGAAAAACTTATTCAAGCACCAGTGTTAGCAATTTATGATTACATAGACGAGATTAAATTACATTGCGATGCTAGTTCTCTTGGCTTTGGAGCCGTGCTAATGCAAAAGAAAGAGGATGGCAAGCCGCATCCAATATTTTATTTTTCTAAACGAACGACTGAAGTTGAGTCAAGGTACCACAGTTTCGAACTAGAAACGTTAGCAATCATTTATGCACTCCGAAGGTTTCGAATTTACTTACAAGGGAAACGTTTTAAAATAGTCACAGATTGCAACTCATTAACGCTTACTTTAAACAAAGTCGAACTGAATCCTAGAATTGCCAGGTGGGCGTTGGAATTACAAAACTATGATTACGAATTAGTCCACAGAGCTGGGAACAAAATGCAACATGTAGATGCTCTAAGTAGATGCATGAATATTTTAATAGTAGAAACAAATAGTTTTGAAGACAATCTAATCATTTGCCAGGCAAAAGATTTAAAGCTACAAAAGATAAAAAAGCTTTTAGAGAAAAATGAACACAAGATGTTTGAAATGAGAATCGGGATTATTTATAGGAAAACGAACGACGGCAGGTTACTGTTTTGCGTGCCAGAAGACATGGAAAACCAAGTATTACATAAGTATCACAATGAGTTGGGGCACATAGGCAGAGACAAGATGTTGGACACGATTTCAAAGAGTTATTGGATAGCGAATGCCAATAAATACATTGAAAACTGTCTTAAATGTGTTGCGTTTTCACCAAAAAATTGCAAAGCGGAAGGATTCTTACATAGCATACCCAAAGGAGATAAACCATTTGAGTCACTACATGTAGATCATTATGGGCCAGTAGCTACAGGAAGAGCGAATAAACACATATTTGTAATAGTCGACGGGTTCACCAAGTTTGTCAGGCTGTACACAACCAGAACCACAAATACAAAAGAAGCCATAAAAGCACTAAGAGACTATTTTAGGGCATACAGTAGGCCAAAATGCATAGTTTCAGACAGAGGCAGTTGTTTCACATCCAGAGAATTCGAGCAATTTTTGTCAGATTCCAACATAAAACACATGAAAATAGCCACAGGCTCCCCACAAGCAAACGGACAAGTTGAGCGTATAAACAGGAGTTTAGGTCCAATGATCGCCAAGCTTACAGAGCCAGAAAAAGGAATCCATTGGGATTCGGTTATCGAACATGTAGAACATTCTTTGAACAATACTTTACACCGCAGCATTAAACAGATACCAAGCAAGGTACTTTTTGGAGTAGAGCAAAAGGGCGAAGTTATAGATGAACTAAGGGAAAAACTGGAAGAAGTCAATGAAGCACCCAGGACGAAAGAAAGTTTAAAGGAAATTAGAAAAGCGGCCAAGGAAAACCAATTACAAGCACAATCTTATAATGAATCATATTATAACAAAAGGAAGAGAAAGGCAACAGCTTATAAGAAAGGACACTACGTAATGGTAAAAAACTTTGATAGTACGGTAGGAGCTGCCAAAAAACTAATTCCTAAAAATAAAGGACCATATGTAATAGAAAAGGTATTGCGAAATGACAGGTTTCTGTTAGAGGACGTCGAGGGTTTCCAAGTTTCTCGGAATCCTTACAAGGGTGTATGGAGTGCTCAGAACATAAGACCATGGGTAGGAAATAAGAAATAAACTAAGAAAAATTGTAATATTATTTTAGCTTTAAGAATCATTAATGGATAAATTAATCATATTCAAACAAAAAGTAACTGAGATCAGGGGATCTTGATCGCAGGATGGCCGAGTTGTAGTAGGACAAATACATGCATGTACATACACAAACAGATAGACACATTCTCAAGGCCATTTAGTCAACAATCTCCCGTTTGTTTTAAGCGCTCACATTCCTCATGCACTCTAATTCTTGTAAGAAGAGCTCGACAAGTCGAATCACGCCTCGTCTCGCTTACACACACATACATTTATTGTCAACTCTCCTTTAGTCTGTAAGCATGAAACGAACGCGAAGTCAGTCGCGATCGAACAGTCGAATAAAGAAGACGTATCAAGATAAATCGTGTGTTTTACTTCGAAAGCGGCATTTGTCTTCTACAGAATGCGACGCAAAATTTCTAGCCGGGCCTTTCCCAATCCACACGACATGCCTACCGACGGCTGTTCGTTCCGACGAGCGAATGCCGAAATCGCGGCTTACTGATGCTGACACGAGCAACGAAGTTACGCGAGCCTGCCTGCCTTCAGCCAAGCTGGTCGATTGTACTTTGCGTCGCTGTGTTTCATTGAGCGAAAAAGTTTAAACTTACGATCGACGTATAGTACTGTTGCTTCATCTATGAAATGTATGCTTTATTTGAATGATACATTATTGAGATACAAATGATAAATTTTACAGGAAAATTTATAAATAAAAAAAAGCGCACCTTGTGCAATAACAATGTTCACAAAATGGCACACATACATTGATTTTATTTTTGTTTTTGGACAGTGTATGCTGGAGAGAAATTCTTGTCTCAGCCAATGGCGTGCGAACACTTATGTATGTATGAATTATGCATGCATAACTACATCAAAATATGTATAAATGTGTTGTTATTCACTGCTCTGGCATTGGCTGGTAAAATTAATAAATTAAGAAATAAAAGAGTGCTTAATAATAATTTAATGGCCTCTTCACGGTGTTCCCTGGGTACCGATTTTGCATCGGTAGCTAATTCGAGCGGCGTCTTTGTACATTATAACTCAAATAAAAAAAAACTTAATCAAAAAAAAAAATAACACAATTAAAATTTATATCTTTAAAAACAACAAATTTGCACACTTTTATTTCATAATTTATTTTTTATTATTTAAAAATAATAATAATTAAGTAATTAAATTAATTTAAAGAAATTATATAAATATTTCCACCGACTTAAAAATACAGATTTCCTACGGAGCCAACCTCAGTACAGAACATGCATTCATATGTGAATACAAATTATGAATAGGTCATGATCAGCGCTAGAAAACTAAAAAAAATTTATTTCTTTGCCAGCGAAAGCCAGAGCAGTGAATAACAACCCATTCAAATATGATATTATGTATTCACACACATACAAACATAATTGTTTGCACGGCCTTCCTAGAGCCGAAGCTAAGAGTATATTCTATTTTGAGCTTTTCGCTCTTTCGGCAGTGAGAGCACAATGATACTGATTTCGTTTTCGTTCTCAATTTTCAAAAAATCAAGCTGCATAGTAGCATTTTGTTTTATGGCGTTACTCATCTTACTGTTTATATTGTCTTTGGTCATACATTAGGCTTAATTGTCCTTAAGCCCCGCCATAGCGTGCACCTTTATCACGTAAGGTAATTACAGTAAATATTTAATTTTTCTAGCTCCTTTCGTTGGGCTGTGCGTTGGTCACCAGTCAGTCAATACACTCATAATGTTTCATATCGGTAGGTGACTTAAACGGCTACAGATCCTATTAATTCTAGGGATAGTAAGATGATCTGTCCATGCTGCATAGATTCAGTTCAATTTACATAAAAATCAATCAAAAGTCGAAAAAGTTCTCATATATCAGATAATTTAAGCGATAGTCCGTGTAAACGCAAAAATGTATAAAGCGATTCGTAGAAATGCCGAACTAGTTCAATGAACCACTACTGATATCAGCCTACCGACGAAAATAATGAAATTTTCACGTCATCCACGCTGTCTGACATAGAATATGTGAGTACTGTATTTGAAAGACACAAGTATTAATCTCATTTTCTTCATTGTTATACCTGTACGAATATATTTTCTGTTGTGTACCTTCAGTTTTTAAAGTAAATTGCTTTGTTGTTTTTATTGGCAAACTCAGAACGCCGCGAAATCAGTTTACTTTTTAAATTATACCTACAACAGCAGTGCATAAATATGTAACTTAATTGTACGTCTTGGATCATAGTAGTTAATTAAACTAGAAGGCTTTCGTATGCAATCTAAACTGGATAGTGGCTAGATATATGCAAACATATGTGGTATATGTAAGCACTCACACATGCATACATACGTATGTATATCCATATGTACATTCAATTTTTAAGTAATTGCAATTGTTCAATGTAAACGGTTTAACTGCGTAAAAAGATCTTTAATTTAAATAATGCTTGTGCCTGTATGTACATATTTAGTTCTGTAAAAAATAATTATTACAATTATTATTTTTCTATATTATATAAATTAGTGCAACATTCAAAGTGCTTGCCGTCCACCGTCAATTGGCTTTTCCTTGCTTATTACGTCGATTGCCTACGACAATTTTGTTTGAAAATTTCACAAATATTCCCCCAAGACTGAAACTTTCAATTGCAACTACAAGTAGGTCCCAAAAGGGGCCGCAGTATTTTCAGCCAAGGCACCCTCTTCTGCTTGGGTATGTTATTGTCAAATGTTAAAATTAAACTAAAGCTATGTACAATGAAAAATTATGTATTTTAGATGCTATAATTAATTTTAATCGAATTTATTTTCCAGTCAGTTTTATAACATTAACCTTGCTGCGTGGACCCATCCAAGCACAACAGAGTCATCTGAAGAACTCACAACTAAATCAATTTCAGAAGAGAAGCATAAAGTAGAAAGTAAAGCGGCGGAGATGACCCTACCAAGTGCCGCTCGCGTTTACACAGACGTGAACGCCCACAAGCCAGATGAATATTGGGACTACGAGAATTATGTTGTCGACTGGGGAAACCAAGACGATTATCAATTAGTGCGCAAGTTGGGGCGAGGCAAGTACTCTGAAGTGTTCGAGGCTATCAACATAACAACAACTGAGAAATGTGTTGTGAAAATATTGAAGCCTGTTAAAAAAAAGAAGATAAAGCGCGAAATTAAGATATTAGAAAACTTGCGTGGGGGAACCAACATTATCACGCTTCTAGCCGTTGTCAAAGATCCAGTGTCCCGCACCCCAGCACTGATTTTTGAGCATGTGAATAATACCGATTTTAAACAACTGTACCAAACATTAACGGACTATGAGATTCGCTATTATTTGTTCGAGCTACTTAAAGCACTCGATTATTGCCACAGTATGGGCATAATGCATCGCGATGTGAAGCCACACAACGTAATGATAGATCATGAAAATCGAAAGCTGCGACTTATTGATTGGGGTCTTGCTGAATTTTATCACCCGGGTCAAGAGTACAATGTAAGAGTGGCTTCCCGCTACTTTAAAGGTCCCGAACTACTTGTCGATTATCAAATGTACGATTATTCACTGGACATGTGGTCGTTGGGATGCATGCTTGCATCTATGATTTTTCGCAAGGAGCCATTCTTCCATGGTCACGATAATTACGATCAACTTGTGCGAATTGCTAAGGTGCTGGGCACTGAAGAACTATACGCGTATCTGGATAAATACAACATCGATCTGGATCCGCGATTTCACGATATTTTACAACGTCATTCCCGTAAGCGTTGGGAACGATTTGTTCATTCTGATAACCAACATCTGGTTTCGCCAGAAGCATTAGACTTTCTTGATAAACTATTGCGTTATGATCACGTTGACCGTCTTACAGCTCGTGAGGCAATGGCGCATCCATATTTTTTGCCTATTGTTAACGGTCAGGTAAATCCCAACAGCCAGCAATAGACATGGATTTACAATGTAGAGTATATAAACTTGTATCGCAACAGCACGGTAGAAGTTACAAAGACCTCTTAGAGCACTTTGAAAGGAGAAAGCATTAAGTGCTAATGCTGAAAAGATTAATTAAGAACAAATTCAATAAAATGCATCGGCTCACAATTCAGAACCATAACACCTTTTTCATATATAGAACAATAGTAACGTTATAATGAAGGGGAAGATTATTCAAATTATAGTTTTACAAAATATAAACAGAGTGATTCTAAAAGTACTAATTTTCATATACGAATAAAATATTTCTGTTTACAAATTCACACATGCACATGCTAAAAATTAACATCAAGCATCATTATAAGTAACAAATATTTATAAAAATATTTAAAAATATAATCCAATAAATCTCCATTTCATACAAAACCGTTGAAGCTAATGAAATTAGACGTTAAAAAGTCATCATAAAGCTATCTTGCAAAAAACATTTTTTGTTAAACTTAACTTTTGCAATGTAAGTGCATTTTGTAAGGGGAAAAAATATCCGTTCACAACTGTAGAGTACACATAAAAACGAATAACAAGAGTGCTCTAATCGGGAGTGCGCAACTAAGGATTACCCTGAAGTTTCTTCTATCAACACCAAATGCAGCTCGAGCTCGTTTACTTTAGCATACCAAAAATAAAAGATTTAAAAAAAATGCAGTCCACTGTACCAGAGCCGAACTTGCGACTCTTCTCAACCGAACGAATTATTTTCCACCGCCTTATTACAGTGTTATACCAAGAATTTGTTTCTTGCGAAATAAAATCTATGCTATACGATAGCTATGAAATGAAAGATACTTGATCTACATATACTATTATAGAAGTTACTTGCCAAATTTGGTGACGCTAGCTCTTAAGACCTTAGAGATTTGCTTAAAAGCGGTATTTCAACATTAATTTGTATCAATTCTTTAGAAACAGGGAATGTTATCGATTATCAGAAACAAACTCTTACTGCGCGGGCACTAGGAGGACCCTTCAAAGTTTCTCTGAGATCCTTGTTTTCATACTACCGGACAGACAGACGGACATGGGTAGATTGACTTGGCTATTGATGTTGATCAAGAATACATATACTTTATGGGGTTGAAGATGCTTCCTTCTACCTGTTACATACATTAACACAAAAATATTTTTACCCATTTTTAATGGATATAATAAGTAGAAGGCTCTAGTCAAAAACTCCCGAGTAGGGGTACCCAGAACCAAAGACAAAATTAGTGTTTACTAACGCCATACAACAAAATGCTACTATGCAGCTTGCTTTGTTGAAAGAACGAAAACAAAATCAGTATCATTGCGCGCTCACAGCCGAAAGAGCGAAAAGCTAAAAATATAATTCTCAGCTTCGGGTCTATGAAGGCTGTGGAAGCAAATATGTTTGTATGTGTGTGAATATATGTATATACATAGCAGCATATTTGAATGTGTTGTTATTCTCAGCTCTGGCTTTAGCTGACAAAGAAATAACTTTTCTTAGTTTTCTAGTGCTGATCATGCATGACCTATCCCAAATTTGTATTCACATATGAATGCATGTTCTGTACTGAGGTTGGCTCTGTAGAAAATCTGTTTTTTAAAGTCTATGCAAATATTTATATTTCTTTAAATTAAATGATAATTTTTTTATTTTATTACAAAATAAAAGAGTGCCAAAAAATACAAAAAGGGTAAAATAAATACGTCAACAGCTAGTTCGACCGGCAGAGTAAAAAATAATTGAAACAAAAAAAATTGATAAAATGAATCTTTAGAAACAAAAAATTTGCACTCTTATTTTAACTTGCACTTAACTTTGCACTTATTTTAAAGTTAATTTAAAGAACTTATATAAATATTTGCATCGACTTTAAAAGCCTCAGTACACAACATCCATTCATATGTGAATACAAATTTGGGATTGGTCATGCATGATCAACGCTAGAAATCTAACCAAAATTAATTTCTTTGCCAGCCAAAGCCAGAGCAGTGAATAACAACACATTTGTATGTATATACATACATATTTTAATGTAGCTATGCATGCACAATTCACACATACAAACATAGGTGCTTGCACGCCATTGGCTGAGACAAGAACTTCTCTCGAGCATACACTATCCAAAAACAAAAGTGAAATCAATCTATGTATGTGTGCTATTTTCCTAACTTTGTTATTGTACAAGATGCGCTTTGTGAAAAAATTATTTTATCCTTAAATTTTCCTGTAACATTTATCGTTAGTATCTAGGGTAATGTATCATTTAAATAAAGCATGCATTTCATGGATAAAGCAGAAGTACTTTGCGTCGATCGTAAGTTTAAAACTTTTCGCTCAATGTACAAAGAAAACGAAGCGACGCAAAGCACCATCGACCAGCTTTGCTGAAGGTAAGCTAGCGACTAACTTCGTTGATCATGTCAGCGCATCAGCAAGCCGCGACTTCGGCATTTGTTCGTCTGAACGGCAAGGATGTCGTGCGAAGCCTCAAAGACCAGATGAAACGTTAGGCTAGAAATTTTGCGTCGCATGATAATGTATGGGCGTTACTCATCTTAGAGTTTATATTGTCTTTGCCTGAACCCTCTTCTATCAACACCAAATGCAGCTCGCGATACGTTCTCGTTTGCTTAAGCAATAATAAACAAAAATATAGTTCCCTCGATAGGATTCGAATTCGTAGCTGACCACATTATCTTTTACTCTACACAACAGCCAAACAAACAACTAATCGATGCTGAAAAAAAACAAATAAAATAGCGGCACATACCCACAGTACAGAAAACAATACAATCGCATTTGTTGATAAAATTCCAAAAAGACGCGCATGAATTATTGCGCCTTGCGCTAGCCGCCGCGTGTCAGCGGCTCGCAATAGATATATATATCTATTGGGAGCCGCTGACACGTATATATATATACATATATATATATATATATATATAACCACACGTTCTCTTTAATAACTTCTGTGTTTCTTAACAGATCTTAATGAAATTTTCAACAGTAGATCTTATTGTTCTATAGAATATTGCATTACAATTTTGGCATAAATTGGTGGGTAGTTCCAAGTGGATTATTTAACTTGATTTGTAGCTATGTGGTGGTAGCGGGGAGGTGGCGTAAGTTATAAAATTAAAGATACTTGATAAATATATACTATTCTAGAAGCTACATGTCAACTTGGTGACTCAAGCTCTTAAAAACCTGAGATTTTATCAAAAATAGGATTTCGATATCGATTCTTATCGATTATTTGGAAACGGGATAAGTTATCGACCATCGGAAACAAACTCGTACCACTAACCAAACAACATATAGATGAGACATCCACCACAATTAATGTGGACATTCATCTGGTCCAAACTCATCTTCCTGTTTGTTCGGGTACGAGACGTTCTCACTTGCTCAGCGAGCAAGAGAGTAAGAAATACATATGATTTGTGCGAAAGAAAGGCAACGCTGTTTTTTATCTCGCTCCCATTACAGGAAACTGCTTTGGCTTACTCTCAGTGCTTTCTCATTATGTCTAGGGATCGCTTAAATGTATTTGTGTATGTGTCCGCACAAGCAACAATACGCACAAATGCATTTTTTTTCTCAAATGTCGGAGGCATTTCTTCCCTTTTTAAGGGACGAGTAATATGAATTAATGAAAGGGTTTGTCACGTCGATGTGAAACTCTTGCATTTTACCTCGGTATTGTTGGTAATGGTACCTAAGCAAATGTACTTCTTAATCTCTTGCTCGTTGAGCAAGTAAGCGGGTCTCGTACCCGAACAAAAACGAAGGTGAGTTTGGACCAAATTTTAGCAATTTTAAATGGGCACATTAATTGTACTGGATGTCGCATCTATGTATATGTTGTTTGCTTAGTGCTCGCACTGCGCGGGCATTAAAGGAGTAAGGACCTACATTCTACAGTAGGACGACCTACATTTCAAATTTCAATCTCTAGCTCTTATAGCTTCTGAGATTCTTGCGTTCATACCTCAGGGAAATAATTATATGTGCATATTTTTCTTCTCTCATTTCAATTATATAACTTCAACTTTTTTTTTAAGTTTACCAAGTTTTGTGTTATGTGTTATATTTGTTTTCTGTGTGATAGTCCTCTTTACTGTTATCATTAAATTGTGTGATGCGTCTTAATTTTCTTAGGAAATAAGTATATGTACAATATAAGTACATGTGAGTTTTGTGTGGAAATTCGGGTTAACAAGAGGAATATAGGGACGTGCATATATATATATAAACATATATATATATATATACTAGCGGGTATAACCCGGCCTTGCCCGTGGCACGTATGTTATAAAATCAATGTTTTCAAAAAGCTTTGAAAATGATCGGACGGGAATCAAACAAACTTAAAATTCACCAAAAAAACTTTGAAATGCATTTTCCACCGAAGGAGTTTAAATTTTGAGAAAAATGTGAAACACGTCTATTATGATTTTTCTTATAGATCTTTGGAAATAAATTTGAACACAAAACGTTATCCACCAAATCTTCGACCCCCATTTGCACCAAGGAGGGATGGATTTTTCAAAAAGTGTGAAACACTCCTCAAATGAATTTGAACATAGATCTTTGAAAATGAGTTTGGGGCCGATCGGATGGTAAACAAAAAACTTTCATACAACCGTTTTCCGCCAATTTACTACTGTTGCGGGTGGAATTTCCCTATTCGATGAAATACGTATTCATTAAGTTCTTATGAAGAGCTTTGAAAATAAGCTTAAAGCAAATCGGACACAACTTATAACTTCGCACAAAAAATCTTTGAGTCGCATTCCACCCGAAAAAGTTTGGATTCTGCGAAAAGTGTGAAAGACGTCTCAAATGATTTTTCTTATAGATCTTTGGAAACGAATTTGAGCGCGAAACGTCACCCACCAAAGTGTGGGCTCCATTTCCACCAAGGAGGGATGCATTTTCCAAAAAGTGCGAAACACCCCTCAAATGAATTTGAACAAAGACCTTTGAAAATAAGTTTGAAGCCGATCCGATGGTAAATAAAAAAGTTACATACAAACGTTTTTCGCGATTTTTCCACACTTGCACGTGGAATTTCCCGAAACCCCGCCTTAACGTGCACCTACATTACATAAGGTGAAAATTACATAACAGTGAAAATTGCAGCTTCCTATCTCTTACGGTTTGGGCTGTGCGTTGATCACCAATCAGTCAGTCAGTCAGGACAAACAGTTTTATATATAGAGATATATAATTAAATATTAAAAACATTTAAGAGTAGGCAATAGATGCGGACAATATACTTTCGAATAAGTCAACATTTATTTTATTATACCCTGTTACCCATTTTTAATGGGTTCATTATTACAACACAGTTGACTTAGGTGATATTTCGCCAAGCCTGGTTGAGTCCTTAGGCTTTATCGTAGACAAACGTCAAAGGCGGCTTTTTGTGAATAAGGTGCATCGTCACGTAGGTAGTAAGGGGACTCTGGGGCGTCTCCTATGTCGTTGTTGAAGGAGGTCCTTGAACGAGCGTCTCTTGAACCTCCTGACTGCACACCTCCAGCGAGGGCTCTAGCTACCTGGTTGCAGTGTCGCTGCAAGCGTTCGTTGTACCGGTTGGCAAATGCTCCGACTTGGCTGTCCATGGTTGCCATTTTGAGGTCCCTGTGCCAGGTGGAATTTCTGACGTACCAGTCAACACCGGTAATTCGGCGCAAAGCCAAGTTTTGGAGTGTCTGAATCCGTCTTCGATTTGTCCGAGATGCAATGCCCCAAACCTGAATACTGTATCTCCAAGTCGGTGCCACCACGACGTTGTAAACTGCCCGTTTGCAGCGAAGTGGCAACGGACTGTTGGGACTCAGTAGCCAGTTGGCCTTGGCCATCTTATAGCGGCACTGCTTAAGACGGCTGTCGATGTGCGCCCGAAAACTAAGCCACTTATCCAGCACAATTCCATTTAGCCAGACTGCTGGAGCCTTGCCACGCCTCAGTGTGTAGTTGACCGCATGGCACTTCGAGGCATTGAGCTTAATGTTCCAAATGCGTGTCCAGCTCTCAAGCAAGTTGATGTATTTCTGGGCCCCGTCAGTGGCATTTACTCGCAGTGGGCGGAGTAAAATATTGCCACGTCATCGGCAAATGTGGCCATCAAGTATTTGTCTGGAGTGGCAAATTCGTGTAGGTCATCCGGAGTGGGGATGTCTGCCGTGTAGAGAAAGGGGCCCAGTACGCTGCCTTGGGGGACACCCGCCTTCATTTTGCGAGCAGGAGAGATTGCCGCTCTAACTTTGACTTCGAACTTTCGCTCCATTAGATAAGAGCGCAGAAGAAGAAAGAAGGGGGCGGGTAGACTCATCTTGATTTTCTGGCGCAATCCATCAATCCAGACTCGGTCGGAGGCCTGCTTAACGTCTACAAAGACTCCATAGCAGTAGTAAGCCTTAAGAATATGGTTAATCACTCTGTGAACCTGTTCAACAGCGCCATGGCCTCCCCTGAATCCAAATTGGTGATCAGCAAGGATGGCCATGTGATCCATAACCCTTGAAAGTCGGGCGACAATCAGTCTTTCCCAGACCTTCGACAAGGAAGGCAGGAGACTGATCGGCCGATATGACTCAGGGTCATATTCCGGCTTGCCCGACTTATGGATCATATGGATCCTCGCTAACTTCCACTGGGCAGGGAAGTGTTGCGTCCTTAATATGGCGTTGAAGATCAACGTTATAAAAAGGAGCGCGCGCATTGGTAGGGCCTTCAGAGTGGTGTGGCATATTCCATCATGGCCCGGTGCTTTAGCCCTGGGAAGGACTTTAACGACGTTGATCACCTCCTCCACGCGGAAGGGGTCGATAGCTGGTGACATCTGTAGCGGTGTTTCCAACGCTCGGGTAGTTTCAGCGAGCTCTTCTGGGAAGGCCAGATCGAAAGGTGTAAACCGTTCCTCCAGGTGGCTGGCGAAGGTATCAGCTTGCTCTTCGTCTGTAAGGCAGTATTTACCATTGTGGCGAAGAAGGGGAACGGTTCTCCAGGGTTGGCGGTTCAGGTTTTTAGTTGCTCGCCAGAGCGAGTATCCTGAGTCATGGGTATAGTCCATGCTCTCCAACCTTCTAGAGAAGGATGCGTCTTTGTGTCTGCGAAGGGCCTCCTTGAGTTGCCGCTCCGCTCTTCGCCACTCCGCCTTGTCCCACGGATGCTGTGTCGTCTGGAACCTGCGTCTGCTCCGCCTTTTGATCCTGAGCAGGTTGTCTATGTCTGCGGGCAGCCCGTTACCAGCATTGTCCAGCCGCCTGGCAACTGGTGGGGAGGTGGCTTCGGCTGCTGCTGCGCGAATCTTTGCGTTGATCAGCTCTACATCCTACATACCTGGTGTATACTTTCACTCATCTGTCTCTGGAAGACACGACGTCTGCTCATTTGGTCTGCAATAGACTGCTACCAGCATCAGTGGAGACTTTCACAGTCGAGTATTGGTAAATACGGTTAGTAATACTCAATTGCGAAAAATGAACCAAGTTACTCCGGAAAAGGACAGCGCAGCCACCGCTAGCTGAGCGATTTTGAGTCCAGTGGACAGGGTATTCCTCGAAGCCAAAGATTTTGGGGAAAGTTGGACCGTTGGTTTTAGTTTCTGACAGTAGAATTATTCCGATTGCGTGTTTTTGTACTAGGGCCTCCAGCGCTAGTACTTTACCTGAAATGCCATTGGCATTCCAGATTGGCACCTTAAGTTGTGTGTTCATTTGGATAGTAACGTGGTTAGAAAGGTAAGGATTTGCTGTTGCATACCCAAAACCGGCTGTTGCATTTCTGCCATCCTCTCGATAGCTTGGCTCATGTCCTTGATGGCAGAGGAAAGTCCTTCCCCGTTTCCAGATATCTGTTGTTTTTGTTGATGCGCAGTCAGCCTCTCCTGTTGCTGTTCCCTCAGCAATCTATGTAGCCTAGCTTGCGCTGGTCCTTCTCGCTGGCTAGCGCTGGGGACGTTGTTCTCTTTGCTGAATGCAGCTAGTCCTCTTCTGGTGGCAGCGGCGTATGAAAACCCTTTTAATTGTTCAGTGGGTGCTGTACGGGGGAAGACGTTGACATCAACGCGGAGGATTTATTAGCAGCTGTTGCTAAGCGGCTGTAAGGCATTGAGGTGCTCTTCGGCGTAGCGGCGTCAGCATTTAGTTGGCCTACCTCATTAGTTCAAGACGGCCCAAGGTTACTAATTGTGGGTGCATTGCTGTTGTCAGCACTCACTGGCATGGTTGGTCTATTGGCATTGCCGCTGGTTTTGTGCATGTCAGCACGGCAACGCAGCCGACTTGCTCAATTTGTGACCACCTTATTTTGTGTTTGATTTTGTTTTGATCCACCTAAAACAAATTGTTTTGTCAGCAATTAGTTTTGTATTAATTTTTTTTTTGTGAAATTATTGGTGCTTTGCACTCTTTGTGCAGAGTTGCAATAGCCGATTTGGCCGTTTGGGCGCGCACTCGAAGTTTGGTTTTCAATTGTTTTCCGCGAGCACGTCCGTTCACCTTGAACACCTAAAAGTGGCTCCTTTTCTGTTCTGCTATTTTAATTCGTTTTTTTCTCATTAAGACTTAATTATTGGTGTGGTTATTGAGTAAAGGCGGCGGAATGTAGCGCGGTCAGTTACGAGTTCAAACCGAGCTGAAGAAACTATTTTTTTTTTTGCGAGTTCAAACCCTGTCAAGGGAACTTTTTTTTTATACCCTGAACCAATCAAAAATGATTAAACAGGGTATATCGTGTTTGTGCAAATGTATGTAACAGACAGAACGAAGCATCTCCGAACCCATAAAGTATATATATTCTTGATCAGCATAAATAGCCGAGTCGATCTAGCCATGTCCGTCTGACTGTCTGTCCGGCCGTCCGTCCGTATGTATGTCCGTATGAACGCAAGGATATCAGAATCTATAAGAGCTAGAGACTTGAAACTGTAGGTCCTCCTAATGCCCGCGCAGATCGAGTTTGTTTCCGATATTCGATAACTTGCCCCGTTTCCAAGTAATCAATAAAAATCGATATTGAAATCCTGTTTTTTGAGCAATTTCGGCAAATAATATGAGCTAGAGTCACCAAACTTGACATGTAGCTTCTAGAATAGAATATATATATATCAAGTATCATTCATTTTATACCTATCGCCACCTCCCCGAACCACCACAAAGCTATAAATCAAATTAATTATCCAACTTGTATTGCCCATTAATTTAGGCCACAATATATATGCAATTGAATTATTGAGAAAACATATATATTACTGTCGATGTACTGTCGAAAATTTCATCAAAATCGCAAATTCCAAGAATTTCTGTACACATGTACACACACATTCATGCGCGTTTGCTTTGAATTCTATCAACAGCATTACAATTGCGATTGTATTGTTTTCAGTGCTGCTATTTAAGTTCGTTTTTTCTCATTAAAACTCAATTATTGGTGTGGCTCTTGAGTAGAGGCGGCTGCAAGTGTTGTGGTTAGTTCCGAGTTCAAACCCTGCCAACGGAACAATTTTTTTAGTATTTTAAATTTTTTTTGCTACTACTAAAGCAAACGAGAGCGTAGCGTGAGCTGCATTTGGTGTTGGAAGAAGAGGGTTCGGGGTATCCCCTAGTCGGGAGCTCCCGACTAGAACCTCTTACTTGTTGTTTTTTGGCTAGTGTGGCTGTTGCGTAGAGCCGGCAGCAAGTAATGCGGTCAGTTGCGAGTTCGTGCCCTGCCAGGGGAACTTTGTTTTTAATTTATCTTTATTATTACTAAAGCAAACGAGCGCGTAACGCGATCTGCATTTGGTGTTGGAATAAATGGGTTCAGGCACAGAGAATATAAACACAAAGATGAGTAACGCCATACAACAAAATGCTACTATGTAGCTTGATTTTTTACGTCGACATTAGTATCATTGCGCTCTCACAGCCGATAGACCGAAAAACTAACAATAGAATGTACTCTCAGCTTCGGCTCTATGAAGGCCGTGCAAGCAATTATGTTTGTATGTGTGATACATACATAGATCAGCATCAACAGCCGAGTCGATCTAGCCATGTCCGTCTGTCTGTCCGTCCGTCCGTATGTGTGAACGCAAGGATCTCAGAACCTATAAGAGCTATAGGTCCTCCTAGTGCCCGCGGAGATCGAGTTTGTTTCCGATATTAGATCTCTTGCCCCGTTTCCAAGTAATCAATAAAAATCGATATCGAAATCCTGTTTTTTGAGCAATTTTGGTAAATAATAAGAGCTAGAGTCACCAAACTTGACATGTAGCTTCTAGAATAGAGTATATATATATCAAGTATCTTTCATTTTATACCAATCGCCACATCCCCGCTACCACTACAAAGCTAAAAATCAAGTTAATTATCCATCTTGTATTGCCCATCAATTTAAGCCACAATTTGTACGCAATTGAATTTTTGAGAATACACAAATATTCTTTATTCTATTCTACAATAAGATGTACTGTCGAAAATTTCATTAAGATAGGTTTAGAAACACAAAAGTTTTGTGAGCACGTGTTAGCAGCATAGCTGCTTCGCAAACTCCTAGAATTTTTGTATACATGTACACACACACACATTCATGCGAGTCTGCTTTGAATTCTATCAACAGCATTGCAATTGCGATTGTATTGTTTTCTGTGCTGCTATTTTAATTGGTTTTTTCTCATTAAAGCTCAATTATTGGTGTGGCCCTTGAGTAGAGGTAAGTGGTGCGGTTAGTTGCGAGTTCAAACCCTGCCAAGGGAAAAATTTTTATTTTTTTATTTTAATTTTTCTTTATTACTACTAAATCAAACGAGCGCGTAGCGCCAGCTGCATTTGGTTTTGGAAGAAGAGGGTTCAGGGTATCTCCTAGTCGGGAGCTCCCGACTAGCACCTCTTACTTGTTTTTTTTTTATTTATCTTCACTACTACTAAAGCAAACGTGCGCGTAGCGCGTGCTGTATTTGGTGTATATAAGAATAAGAGTGTTCAGGGTATCCCCTAGTCGGAAGCTCCCGACTAGAACCTCTTACTTGTTTAATTTGCTTTTTTTCTCATCAAGACTCAATTATTGGTGAGGATGATGGGTAGATGCGGCGGCAAGTAGTGCGGTCTGTTACGAGTTTGAGCCCTACCGTGAAAACTTTTTCTATGCCCCGAACCCATTGAAAATGGGTAAAAAGGGTATAATGTTTTTGTGCAAATGTATGTAACAGGCAGAAGGAAGCATCTCCGAGCCTATTAAGTATATATATTCTTGATCAGCATCAACAGCCGAATCGATCTAGCCATGTCCGTCTGTCTTTCGGTCCGTCCGTATGTGTGAACGCAAGGATCTCAGAACCTATAAGAGCTATAGGTCCTCCTAGTGCCCGCGGAGATCGAGTTTGTTTCCGATATTAGATCTCTTGCCCCGTTTCCAAGTAATCAATAAAAATCGATATCGAAATCCTGTTTTTTGAGCAATTTTGGTAAATAATAAGAGCTAGAGTCACCAAACTTGACATGTAGCTTCTAGAATAGAGTATATATATATCAAGTATATTTCATTTTATAGCTATCGCCACCTCCCCGCTACCACCACATAGCTATTAATCAAGTTAATAATCCAACTTGTATTGCCCTCCAATTTAAGCCGCAATTTAATTAAATGCAATAGACTTTTTGAGAATACACAAATATTTTATGGGACAATAAGATGTACTGTCGAAAATTTCATTAAGACCGGTTAAGAAACACAAAGGTTATATGTTTTGGTTGCGCAGGTGTTAGCAGAAGCTAGCGCAGATTCCAAGAATTTCTGTATACATGTACACACACACATTCATGGCCGTCTGCTTTGAATTCTATCAACACTATTATACCCTGAACCCATTAAAAATGGGTAAACAGGGTATAATGTATTTGTGCAAATGTATGTAACAGGCAGAAGGAAGCATCTCCGACCCCATAATGTATATATATTCTTAATCAGCATTAATAGCCGAGTTGATCTAGCCATGTCCGTCGGTCTGTCCGTCCGTCCGTCCGTCCGTCCGTCCGTATGTATGTCCGTATGAACGCAAGGATATCAGAACCTTTAAGAGCTAGAGACTTGAAATAGCTGTAGGTCCTCCTAGTGCCCGCGCCGATCGAGTTTGTTTCCGATATTCGATAACTTGTCCCGTTTCCAAGTAATCAATAAAAATCTATATAGAAATCCTGTTTTTTGAGCAATTTTGGTAAATAACAAGAGCTAGAGTCACCAAACTTGACATGGAGCTTCTAGAATAGAAAATATATATATCAAGTATCTTTCATTTTATAGCTATCGTTAGTAAACCAACTTGTATTGCCTATCTAATTAAGCCACAATTTAAATGCAATTGTTATTTTAGGAATACGCGAATATTTTATAGTACAATAAGAATTACTACTGAAAATTTCATCAAGATCAGTTAAGAAACACGAAAGAAAATGTGTTTTGGCCTGCAAACACGTGCAGCAGCAAGCGCAAGTTCCAAGAATTTCTGTACATGTACACACACACATTCATGCGCGTCTGCTTTGAATTCTATCAACAGCATTGCATTTGCGATTGTTTGTTTTCTGTGCTGATTTTTTAATTTGCTTATTTTCTCATTAAGACAATTATTGGTGTAGATGATGGGTAGATGCGGCGGCAAGTGGTGCGGTCTGTTACGAGTTCGAACCCTACCGTGGAAACTATTTTTATTTTTTGGCTGGTGTGGCTGTTGCGTAGAGCCGGCAGCAAGTCATACGGTCAATTGCGAGTTCGAACCCTGCCAAGGAAACTTTTTTTTTATTTGTCTTTTGTACTACTAAAGCAAACGAGCGCGTAGCCCGATCTGCGTTTGTTGTTGGAATAAGGGGGTTCAGGCAAAGACAATATAATACAATATAAGATGAGTAACTCCATACACCAAAATGCAACTAAGTAGCTTGATTTTTTAAAATTTGAGAACGAAAACGACATTAGTATCATTGCGCTCTCACAGCCGAAAGAGCGAAAAGCTAAAAATATAATGTACTCTCAGCATCGGCTCTATGAAGGTCGTGCAAGCTATTATGTTTGTATGTGTGTGAATATACAAACATAGCAGCATATTTGAATGTGTTGTTATTCTCAGCTCTGACTTTAGCTGGCAAAGAAATCAATTTTCTTAGTTTTCTAGCGCTGATCACGCATGACCTATCCCAAATTTGTATTCACATATGAATGCATGTTCTGTACTGAGGTTGGCTCTGTAGAAAATCTGTTTTTTAAAAACGAAGCAAATATTTATATAATTTCTTTAAATTTAATGATTATTTATTTATTATTATTTTTTTTTATTAAAGAATAAAAGAGAGAAAAAAATAATTGAAGCAAAACAAAAATTGATAAAATGAATCTGTAGAAACAAAAAATTTGCACTCTTATTTAATTTATTTGTATACCCGGAACCCATTGAAAATAGGTAAAAAGGGTTTAATTATTTTGTGCAAATGTATGTAACAGGCAGAAGGAAGCATCTCCGACCCCATAAAGTATATATATTCTTGATCAGCATCAACAGTCGAGTCGATCTAGCCATGTCCGTCTGACTGTCCGTCCGTATGTATGAACGCAAGGATCTCATAAGCTATAAGAGCTAGAGACTTGATATTTTAGCTGTAGGTCCTCCTAGTGCCCGCGGAGATCGAGTTTATTTTCGATATTCGATATCTTGCCCCGTTTCCAAGTGATCAATAAAAATCAATATCGAAATCCTATTTTTGAGCAATTTTGGTAAATAATAAGAGCTGGAGTCAACAAACTTGACATGTAGCTTCTAGGATAGAGTATGTTTATCAAGTATCTTTCATTTTATAGCTATCACCACCTCCTCTCTACTACCGATCAATATAAGCCGCAATTAATAAGTAATTGACTTTTTGAGAATAGATAAATATTCTATGGCATAATAAGATGTACTGTCGAAAATTTCATTAAGATCGGCTAAGTAACAAAAGTTATGTGCGCACGTGTTGGCAGCAGCAAGCGCAAATTCTAAGAATTTCTGTGTGCATGTACACACACACATTCATGCACGTCTGCTTTGAATTCTATCAACAGCATTGCAATTGCGATTGTATTGCTTTCTGTGCTGCTATTTTAATTGGTTTGCTTCTCAGTGCGTCCCAGTTATTGGTGTGGCTCTTGAGTAGAGGTGGCGGCAAGCGGTGTAATATGTAGCGAGTTCGAACCCTATGGAGGACTCTTTTTTTTTGGTCTGGTGTAGCTGTTGAGTAGAGGAGGCATCGAGGGAACTTTTTTTTAAATTAATCTTTATTATTAATAAAGCAAACGAGCGCGTAGCGCGATCTGCATTTAGTGTTGGAGTAAGAGGGTTCAGGGTATCCCCTAGTCGGGAGCTTCCGACATGAGAGGTACTTGTTATACCCTGAACCCATTGAAAATGGGTAAAAGGGGTATTATGTATTTGTGCAAATGTATGCAACAGGCACAAGGAACCATCTCCGACCCTATAAAGTATATATATTCTTGATCAGCATCAACAGCCGAGTCGATTTAGTCATGTCCGTTTGTTTGTCCGTCCGTCCGTCTGTCCGTATGTATGAACGCAAGGATCTCAGAACCTATAAGAGCTAGAGACTTGCAATTTAAGCTGTAGGGCCTCGTGGTGCCCGCGGAGATCGAGTTTGTTTTCGATATTCGATATATTGCCCCGTTTCAAAGTAATCAATAAAAATCGATATCGAAATCCTGTTTTTTTAGCAATTTCGGAAAATGATATGAGCTAGAGTCACCAAACTTGACATGAAGCTTCTAGAATTTTATATATATATCAAGTATCTTTCATTTTATAGCTATCGTTAGTAAACCAACTAGTATTGCCCATCTAATTAAGCCACAATTTAAATGAAATTGTTATTTTGAGAATACACGACTATTTTATAGTACAATAAGATCTACTTCTGAAAATTTCATCAAGATCGGTTAAGAAACACGAAAGAAAATGTGTTTTGGCCTGCAAACACGTGCAGCAGCAAGCGCAAGTTCCAAGAATTTCTGTACATGAACACACACACATTCATGCGCGTCTTCTTTGAATTCTATCAACATCATTGCAATTGCGATTGCATTCTTTTCTGTTCAGCAATTTCAATTCGTTTTTTTCTCATTAAGACTTAATTATTGGTGTGGCTTTTGAGTAAAGGCGGCGGAAAGTAGCGCGGTCAGTTACGAGTTCGAACCCTGCTGGGGAAACTATTATTTTTTTTTTGGCTGGTGTGGTTATTGCGTAGAGGCGGCAGCAAGTATTGCGGTCAGTTGCGAGTTGAAGCGCTGCCAAGGCAACTTTTTATACCCTGAACCCATTAAAAATGGGTAAACAGGGTATATTGTGTTTGTGTAAATGTATGTAACAGGCAGAAGGAAGCATCTCCGAGCCCATAAAGTATATATATTCTCGATCAGCATAAAAAGCCGAGTCGATCTAGCCATGTCCGTCTGTCTGTCTGTCCGTCTGTCCGTCCGTCCGTCCGTATGTATGAAGGCAAGGATATCAGAACCTATAAGAGCTAGAGACTTGACTTTAGCTGTAGATCCTCCTAATGCCCGCGCAGATCGAGTTTGTTTCCGATATTCGATAACTTGTCCCGTTTCCATGTAATCGATACAAATCGATATTGAAATCCTATTTTTTGAGCAATTTTGGCAAATAATATGAGCTAGAGTCACCAAACTTGACATGTAGCTTCTAGAATAGTATATATATATATCAAGTATCTTTCATTTTATACCAATCGCCACATCCCCGCTACCACTACAAAGCTAAAAATCAAGTTAATTATCCATCTTGTATTGCCCATCAATTTAAGCCACAATTTGTACGCAAATTTTTGAGAATACACAAATATTCTTTATTATATTCTAAAATAAGATGTACTGTCGAAAATTTCATTAAGATAGGTATAGAAACACAAAAGTTTTGTGAGCACGTGTTAGCAGCATAGCTGCTGCGCAAACTCCTAGAATTTCTGTATACATGTACACACACACAAATTCATGCGAGTCTGCTTTGAATTCTATCAACAGCATTGCAATTGCGATTGTATTGTTTTCTGTGCTGCTATTTTAATTGGTTTTTTCTCATTAAAGCTCAATTATTGGTGTGGCCCTTGAGTAGAGGTAAGTGGTGCGGTTAGTTGCGAGTTCAAACCCTGCCAAGGGAACAATTTTTATTTTTTTATTTTAATTTTTCTATATTACTACTAAATCAAACGAGCGCGTAGCGCGTGCTTTATTTGGTGTATATAAGAATAAGAGTGGTCAGGGTATCCCCTAGTCGGAAGCTCCCGACTAGAACCTCTTACTTGTTTAATTTGGTTTCTTTCTCATCAAGACTCAATTATTGGTGAGGATGATGGGTAGATGCGGCGGCAAGTAGTGCGGTCTGTTACGAGTTTGAGCCCTACCGTGGAAACTTTTTTTATGCCCCGAACCCATTGAAAATGGGTAAAAAGGGTATAATGTTTTTGTGCAAATGTATGTAACAGGCAGAAGGAAGCATCTCCGAGCCTATTAAGTATATATATATTCTTGATCAGCATCAACAGCCGAATCGATCTAGCCATGTCCGTCTGTCTTTCGGTCCGTCCGTATGTGTGAACGCAAGGATCTCAGAACCTATAAGCGCTATAGGTCCTCCTAGTGCCCGCGGAGATCGAGTTTGTTTCCGATATTAGATATCTTGCCCCGTTTCCAAGTAATCAATAAAAATCGATATCGAAATCCTGTTTTTTGAGCAATTTTGGTAAATAATAAGAGCTAGAGTCACCAAACTTGACATGTAGCTTCTAGAATACTATATATATATCAAGTATATTTCATTTTATAGCTATCGCCACCTCCCCCCTACCACCACATAGCTATTAATCAAGTTAATAATCCAACTTGTATTGCACTCCAATTTAAGACGCAATTTAACTGCAATAGACTTTTTGAGAATACACAAATATTTTATGGGACAATAAGATGTACTGTCGAAAATTTCATTAAGACCGGTTAAGAAACACAAAAGTTATATGTTTTGGTTGCGCACGTGTTAGCAGCAGCTAGCGCAGATTTCAAGAATTTCTGTATACATGTACACACACACACATTCATGCGCGTCTGCTTTGCATTCTATCAACAGCATTGCAATTGCGATTGTTTGTTTTCTGTGCTGATTTTTTAATTGGCTTTTTTTCTCATCAAAACTCAATTATTGGTGTAGATGATGGGTAGAAGCGGCTGCAAGTAGTGCGGTCTGTTACGAGTTCGAGCCCTACCGTGGAAACTCTTTTTGTTTTTGGCTGATGTGAAAATTTGATGTGAAATAAGAGGGGTCCTTGTATCCCCTAGTCGGGAGCTCTCGACTAGAACCTCTTACTTATTGTTTTTTGGCTGGTGTGGCTGTTGCGCAGAGCCGCCAGCAAGTAATGCGGTCAATTGCGAGTTCGAGCCCTGCCAAGGGAACATTGTTTTTAATTTATCTTTATTACTAATAAAGCAAACGAGCGCGTAGCGCGAGCTGCATTTGGTGTTGGAATAAGGGAGTTCAGGCAAAGACAATATAAACACAAAGATGAGTAACGACATACAACAAAATGCTACTATGTATCTTGAGTTTTTGAAATTTGAGAACGAAAACGACATCAGTATCATTGAGCTCTCACAGCCGAAAGAGCGAAAAGCTAAAAATAGAATGAACTCTCAGCTTCGTCTCTATGAAGGCCGTGCAAGCAATTTGAATGTGTTGTTATTCTCAGCTCTGGCTTTAGCTGGCAAAGAAATAAATTTTCTTAGTTTTCTAGCGCTGGTCATGCATGACCAATCCCAAGTTTGTATTCACATATGAATGCATATTCTGTACTGAGTTTGGCTCCTTAGAAAATCTGTTTTTTAAAGACGGTGCAAATTTTTATATTTCTTTAAATTAAATGATTATTTATTTATTATTATTTTTATTTTATAAAAAAATAAAAAACAGCCAACAAATACAAATAGGGTAAATTAAATACGTCGGTGGCTAGTTCGACCGACAGAGAAAAAAAATAATTGATAAAATGAATCTTTAGAAACAACAAATTTGCACTCTTATTTCATTTTTTTTTATACCCTGAACCCATTGAAAATGGGTAAAAAGGGTATAATGTTTTTGTGCAAATGTATGTAACAGGCAGAAGGGAGCATCTTCGACCCCATATATATTCGTGATCAGCATCAACAGCCGAGTCGATCTAGCCATGTCTGTCTGTCCGTCCGTCCGTATGTATGAACGCAAGAATCTCAGAACCTATAAGAGCTAAAGACTTGATATTTTAGCTGTAGGTCCTCCTAGTGCCCGTGGAAATCTAGTTTGTTTCCAAAATTTGACATCTTGCCCAGTTTTCAAGTAATCAATAAAAATCGATATCGAAATCCTGTTTTTGAGCAATTTTAGTAAATAAAAAGAGCTAGAGCCACCAAACTTGACATGAAGCTTCTAGAATTGTATATATATCAAGTATCTTTCATTTTATAGGTATCGCACCTCCCCGCTACCACCCCAAAGCTATAAATCATGTTAGTAAACCAACTTGTATTGCCTATCTAATGAAGCCACAATTTAAATGAAATTGTTATTTTGAGAATACACGAATATTTTATAGTACAATAAGATCTACTACTGAAAATTTCATCAAGATCGGTTAAGAAACACGAAAGAAAATGTGTTTTGGCCTGCAAACACGTGCAGCAGCAAGCGCAAGTTCCAAGAATTTCTGTACATGAACACACACACATTCATGCGCGTCTTCTTTGAATTCTATCAACATCATTGCAATTGCGATTGCATTCTTTTCTGTTCAGCTATTTCAATTCGTTTTTTTCTCATTAAGACTTAATTATTGGTGTGGCTTTTGAGTAAAGGCGGCGGAAAGTAGCGCGGTCAGTTACGAGTGCGAACCCTGCTGAGGAAACTATTTTTTTTTTTTTGGCTGGTGTGGCTGTTGCGTAGAGGCGGCAGCCAGTATTGCGGTCAGTTGCGAGTTCAAACCCTGCCAAGGGAACTTTTTATACCCTGAACCCATTAAAAATGGGTAAACAGGGTATATTGTGTTTGTGCAAATGTATGTCAGGCAGAAGGAAGCATCTCCGACCCCATAAAGTATATATATTCTTGATCAGCATCAATAGCCGAGTTGATCTAGCCATGTCCGTCTGTCTTGCCGTCCGTCCGTCCGTATGTATGAACGCAAGGATATCAGAACCTATAAGAGCTAGAGACTTAAAATTTTAGCTGTAGATCCTCCTCCTGCCCGCGCAGATCTAGTTTGTTTCCGATATTCGATAACTTGTCCCGTTTCCATGTAATCGATACAAATCGATATTGAAATCCTATTTTTTGAGCAATTTTGGCAAATAATATGAGCTAGAGTCACCAAACTTGACATGTAGCTTCTAGAATAGTATATATATATCAAGTATCTTTCATTTTATACCAATCGCCACATCCCCGCTACCACTACAAAGCTAAAAATCAAGTTAATTATCCAACTTGTATTGCCCATCAACTTAAGCCACAATTTGTACGCAATTGAATTTTTGAGAATACACAAATATTCTTTATTCTATTCTACAATACAATTCTACAATCAGAACCTATAAGAGCTAGAGACTTGAAATTTTAGCTGTAGATCCTCCTACTGCCCGCGCAGATCTAGTTTGTTTCCGATATTCGATAAATTGTCCCGTTTCCATGTAATCGATACAAATAGATATTGAAATCCTATTTTTTGAGCAATTTTGGCAAATAATATGAGCTAGAGTCACCAAACTTGACATGTAGCTTCTAGAATAGTATATATATATCAAGTATCTTTCATTTTATACCAATCGCCACATCCCCGCTACCACTACAAAGCTAAAAATCAAGTTAATTATCCAACTTGTATTGCCCATCAACTTAAGCCACAATTTGTACGCAATTGAATTTTTGAGAATACACTAATATTCTTTATTCTATTCTACAATAAGATTTACTGTCGAAAATTTCATTAAGGCCGGTTTAGAAACACAAAAGTTATGTGCGCACGTGTTAGCAGCATAGCTGCTGCGCAGACTCCTAGAATTTCTATATACATGTACACACACATTCATGCGAGTCTGCTTTGAATTCTATCAACAGCATTGCAATTGCGATTGTATTGTTTTCTGTGCTGCTATTTTAATTGGTTTTTTCTCATTAAAGCTCAATTATTGGTGTGGTCCTTGAGTAGAGGTAAGTGGTGCGGTTAGTTGCGAGTTCAAACCCTGCCAAGGGAACAATTTTTATTTTTTTATTTTAATTTTTCTTTATTACTATTAAATCAAACGAGCGCGTAGCGCCAGCTGCATTTGGTGTTGGAAGAAGAGGGTTCAGGGTATCCCCTAGTCGGGAGCTCCCAACTAGAACCTCTTACTTGTTTTTTTTTTAATTTATCTTCACTACTACTAAAGCAAACGAGCGCGTAGCGCGTGCTGTATTTGGTGTATATAAGAATGAGAGTGTTCAGGGTATCCCCTAGTCGGAAGCTCCCGACTAGAATTTCTTACTTGTTTAATTTGCTTTTTTTCTCATCAAGACTCAATTATTGGTGAGGATTATGGGTAGATGCGGCGGCAAGTAGTGCGGTCTGTTACGAGTTTGAGCCCTACCGTGGAAACTTTTTTTATGCCCCGAACCCATTGAAAATGGGTAAAAAGGGTATAATGTTTTTGTGCAAATGTATGTAACAGGCAGAAGGAAGCATCTCCGAGCCTATTAAGTATATATATTCTTGATCAGCATCAACAGCCGAATCGATCTAGCCATGTCCGTCTGTCTGTCCGTCCGTCCGTCCGTATGTATGAACGCAAGGATATCAGAACCTATAAGAGCTAGAGACTTGAAATTTTAGCTGTAGATCCTCCTCCTGCCCGCGCAGATCTAGTTTGTTTCCGATCTTCGATAACTTGTCCCGTTTCCATGTAATACAATACAAATCGATATTGAAATCCTATTTTTTTAAGCAATTTCGGCAAATAATATGAGCTAGAGTCACCAAACTTGACATGTAGCTTCTAGAATAGTATATATATATCAAGTATCTTTCATTTTATACCAATCGCCACATCCCCGCTACCACTACAAAGCTAAAAATCAAGTTAATTATCCAACTTGTATTGCCCATCAACTTAAGCCACAATTTGTACGCAATTGAATTTTTGAGAATACACAAATATTCTTTATTCTATTCTACAATAAGATTTACTGTCGAAAATTTCATTAAGACCGGTTTAGAAACACAAAAGTTATGTGCGCACGTGTTAGCAGCATAGCTGCTGCGCAGACTCCTACAATTTCTATATACACACACATTCATGCGAGTCTGCTTTGAATTCTATCAACAGCATTGCAATTTCGATTGTATTGTTTTCGGTGCTGCTATTTTAATTGGTTTTTTTCATTAAAGCTCAATTATTGGTGTGACACTTGAGTAGAGGTAAGTGGTGCGGTTAGTTGCGAGTTTAAACCCTGCCAAGGGAAAAATTTTTATTTTTTTATTTTAATTTTTCTTTATTACTACTAAATCAAACGAGCGCGTAGCGCCAGCTGCATTTGGTGTTGGAAGAAGAGGGTTCAGAGTATCCCCTAGTCGGGAGCTCCCGACTAGAACCTCTTACTTGTTTTATTTTAATTTATCTTCACTACTACTAAAGCAAACGAGTGCGTAGCGCCAGCTGCATTTGGTGTTGGAAGAAGAGGGTTCAGGGTATCCCCTAGTCGGAAGCTCCCGACTAGAGCCTCTTACTTGTTTAATTTGCTTTTTTTCTTATCAAGACTCAATTATTGGTGAGGATGATGGGTAGATGCGGCGGCAAGTAGTGCGGTCTGTTACGAGTTCGAGCCCTACCGTGGAAACTCTTTTTGTTTTTGGCTGATGTGAAAATTTATTGTGTTTAAAAAAGAGGGGTCCGGGTATCCCCTAGTCGGGAGCTCTCGACTAGAACCTCTTACTTATTGTTTTTTGGCTGGTGTGGCTGTTGCGTAGAGCCGGCAGCAAGTAATGCGGTTAATTGCGAGTTCGAGCCCTGCCAAGGGAACATTGTTTTTAATTTATCTTTATTACTAATAAAGCAAACGAGCGCGTAGCGCGAGCTGCATTTGGTGTTGGAATAAGGGAGTTCAGGCAAAGACAATATAAACACAAAGATGAGTAACGCCATACAACAAAATGCTACTATGTAGCTTGATTTTTTGAAATTTGAGAACGAAAACGACATCAGTATCATTGCGCTCTCACAGCCGAAAGAGCGAAAAGCTAAAAATAGAATGAACTCTCAGCTTCGCCTCTATGAAGGCCGTGCAAGCAATTTGAATGTGTTGTTATTCTCAGCTCTGGCTTTAGCTGGCAAAGAAATAAATTTTCTTAGTTTTCTAGCGCTGGTCATGCATGACCAATCCCAAATTTGTATTCACATATGAATGCATATTCTGTACTGAGGTTGGCTCCTCAGAAAATCTGTTTTTTAAAGACGATGCAAATTTTTATATTTCTTTAAATTAAATGATTATTTATTTATTATTATTTTTATTTTTTAAAAAAATAAAAAACAGCCAAAAAATAAATTAAATACGTCGGTAGCTAGTTCGACCGACAGAGAAAAAAATAATTGATAAAAAAAAAAAAAAAAAACAGAAATTCTTGGAATTTGCGCTTGCGCAGGGTTCTGCTGCTTTTTTGTGCACATACTCCAAGTGCTCTCTGAATGACATCCTTGTGTCTAGCATAAATATTTTGAATTCTAGATGTTTTTAAAGTTAACTTACGTAATAGTAACGGCGCATTTTCGTCTGGTAAGCCAAAGTCTGTTGTAGTATATTTGCTTCTTCTATGCAAATTGCTTCTTAAGTCCCCATTCTTAGTACCGTCATTATACTTTTCTGTGGCGGGACTTGATTTTTACAAGAAATAAATATTAGTGCAAACCGAGATCAGCGTGCATTTGGCAGTAGTACTGAGCAATCTTATAAATATTTGATAATTTTTTATATCGGTAACATTATAACAACCGAAGAATAATTAGACTATCAGGGATTTTTTTTTGTGTCATTTCTCTATGGTGTCTACAAATGGACTAATTTCTGTAATTTCCATCTTAATGTTTACACTAGACGGGTTAACCAAATTTTAGCGAAAAATAAAAACCTTAAATATACTTTGCGGGAGCCTTTACTAAGTTTATTGTCATACGACATAAAGGCTCGATTGATGTTTGCCGAAAGAATCAAATTTTGGACAGATGAATTACGAAAAGCGGTATTTTCCGACGAAAAAAAATTGGGTGCCCCAGATGGCACCCCCAGATGGCGGGACTTAAGATACCCATGACAAACCCGAAACCACGGCGGCGGATCAATAATGATTTGGGCTGCTTTCGGGTAAGCAAAAAAGTCCCGGATATGTTTCACCCCAACTAGAAGTAACTCAGATATTTATATTTCAAAGTTGGAGGAGGAACTTATTGAATTTGCGGGTAACTTTTACGAGGCTCTTATAGATCTTTCAGTGTGCATTGTGGTGTTGTCTTATTGGAATATCCAGTTTTCAACGCCACAATTCACACTGCACAGTCTACAATATCCTCCCTATTCTCCAGAAAAATGCCAGTTTTAGAGTCGCCAGCATTAGCCCGGACTGGAAGTCGATTGATGACCTCTGCGGAATACTGTCAGACAACGTTTTCAGGAATGCTCAATGGTCAAAGTCGTTTTGATTGTAGAGTGGGAAAAATAAGCAATTTCACTCTGTGCCACTTAATTCCATGCCTAAGTGTCTTAATGATGAATGTTTAAGAAATCGAAAACATACATATTAGGATACAAAAAATCATGAAAATTTAAAAAATGAAAGTCATATGGAATATGAATTCCTATGACTTTTATATATTTAATTTAATAATTTAATAAGCCTAAACAAATATAGCCATGACCGTCTGTCCGCCCGTATATAAACGCGTCGATCTCAGAAGCTATTACAGCTAGAGACTTGAAATGTAGGTCCTCCTAGTGCCCGCGGAGATCGAGTTTGTTTCCGATATTCGATATCTTGCCCCGTTTCCAAGCAATCGGTAAAAATCGATATCGAATTCCTGTTTTTTTTTTCTGCTACTTACACGCATTGTATGCATAATTACATAAAAATTCGCGTGCTGTTGAGAACTTTGATTGTATTTGAATGAAATAGGAAGGATTGAGAAAATCACAGAACAGGGACTAGAAAAAAAAGATTAGTGGCTGATGTTGTTGCTAATATGCAGAATATCACTCAAAAGTAAACTCATATAAAAAGAGTCGGTTCTAAGGTGGATTAAAACATAAAGTTAAATATGAAGAGATTTAAAATGCATGCTAAAAACACTTATGATAGTGGCTCCGAATTGGGAATTACTAATTATCTTCTTATAATAAATAAAACGTGTATATTTTAAACGGTTTAAAATTTGAGAAAAATAATCGAAATGTGCAAATTTTATAAGTCAATTCAGTTTCAGTTTATTTTAATCACATTCAAACCTAAGCTCTTCAAATCTTTTTCTTTTAATTCCATTTCAGAGATGAAAATTCTGAACGGAGTCTTCTCTTCCTCGTGGAAAGTCATATATTCTAAACTATTTAGAAATTAGATAGTCTAGCCTATAGTCTTAGTTGGTATTCGTATTTAGACTTCGTACGCCTCGTTCCGTACATTCCACGACGGCGCCCCTCGGCCGGTTGGCTGTGAGGTGCGATGCAGCACATTGTATCGGTATTCGACTAAAAAAAGAGACCTGGTAGACATGTCGAATGTAGACGCCTTGAGAAATTTATCCGAAGCTGCATATTGCAATCTGTACCAAAAACCAAACAAAATAAGACACTGCATAGTTTATCCCATAGTATACCCAAGCATTGCCTCCCGTTCCATACACTTCATATTACCGAGCATAAATTCAGAAAGAAAACACCGTTTAATGGTAGTGGATAGCTTTACAAAATTTGTAAAACTTTAGTAGAAGTACCCGAGAGTCTATAGATGCGTTAAGTAAATATTTTGAATTCTAGATTCTTTTTTAAAGTTAACTTACGTAATAGTAACGGCGCATTTTCATCTGGTAAGCCAAAGTCTGTTGTAGTATATTTGCTTCTTCTATACAAATTGCTTCTTAAGTCCCCATTCTTAGTACCGTCATTATACTTTTCTGTGGCGCGACTTGATTTTTACAAGAAATAAATATTAGTGCAAACCGAGATCAGCGTGCATTTGGCAGTAATACTGAGCAATCTTATAAATATTTGATAATTTTTTATATCGGTAACATTATAAAAACCGAAGAATAATTAGACTATCAGGGATTTTTTTTGTGTCTTTTCTTTATGGTGTCTACAAATGGACCACTTTAGACAACCGGTGCAAAAGGTGCAAACGGGAAACTCGACTCAGAAAGAAATGTTCTGTAATGAAATAAGATCCTTTTTCCATCTTGATGTTTACACTAGACGGGTTAACCAAATTTTAGCGAAAAATAAAAACCTTAAATATACTTTGCGGGAGCCTTTACTAAGTTTATTGTCATACGACATAAAGGCTCGATTGATGTTTGCCGAAAGAATCAAATTTTGGACAGATGAATTACGAAAAGCGGTATTTTCCGACGAAAAAAAATTGGGTGCCCCAGATGGTTGCCATAAATATTGGTGGGACTTAAGATACCCATGACAAACCCGAAACCACGGCGGCGGATCAATAATGATTTGGGCTGCTTTCGGGTAAGCAAAAAAGTCCCGGATATGTTTCACCCCAACTAGAAGTAACTCAGATATTTATATTTCAAAGTTGGAGGAGGAACTTATTGAATTTGCGGGTAACTTTTACGAGGCTCTTATAGATCTTTCAGTGTGCATTGTGGTGTTGTCTTATTGGAATATCCAGTTTTCAACGCCACAATTCACACTGCACAGTCTACAATATCCTCCCTATTCTCCAGAAAAATGCTAGTTTTAGAGTCGCCAGCATTAGCCCGGACTGGAAGTCGATTGATGACCTCTGCGGAATACTGTCAGACAACGTTTTCAGGAATGCTCAATGGTCAAAGTCGTTTTGATTGTAGAGTGGGAAAAATAAGCAATTTCACTCTGTGCCACTTAATTCCATGCCTAAGTGTCTTAATGATGAATGTTTAAGAAATCGAAAACATACATATTAGGATACAAAAAATCATGAAAATTTAAAAAATGAAAGTCATATGGAATATGAATTCCTATGACTTTTATATATTTAATTTAATAATTTAATAAGCCTAAACAAATATAGCCATGACCGTCTGTCCGCCCGTATATAAACGCGTCGATCTCAGAAGCTATTACAGCTAGAGACTTGAAATGTAGGTCCTCCTAGTGCCCGCGGAGACCGAGTTTGTTTCCGATATTCGATATCTTGCCCCGTTTCCAAGCAATCGGTAAAAATCGATATCGAATTCCTGTTTTTTTTTTCTGCTACTTACACGCATTGTATGCATAATTACATAAAAATTCGCGTGCTGTTGAGAACTTTGATTGTATTTGAATGAAATAGGAAGGATTGAGAAAATCACAGAACAGGGACTAGAAAAAAAAGATTAGTGGCTGATGTTGTTGCTAATATGCAGAATATCACTCAAAAGTAAACTCATATAAAAAGAGTCGGTTCTAAGGTGGATTAAAACATAAAGTTAAATATGAAGAGATTTAAAATGCATGCTAAAAACACTTATGATAGTGGCTCCGAATTGGGAATTACTAATTATCTTCTTATAATAAATAAAACGTGTATATTTTAAACGGTTTAAAATTTGAGAAAAATAATCGAAATGTGCAAATTTTATAAGTCAATTCAGTTTCAGTTTATTTTAATCACATTCAAACCTAAGCTCTTCAAATCTTTTTCTTTTAATTCCATTTCAGAGATGTTTTTGAAAAGGGTTTTTTTCTTCTTTGAATTTAGTCTGACTTTGTCTTTATAAAAGAGAGTTTTAATTTAGGATAAATAATACCACTTACGTACATACCATCCATCTCCAAAAGCGCTTTCGTAGATGTACAACGACGACTTGCAGAAAAAAAATGTACACAAAAAGGCACAAAAAGAAAAATTATGAAAAGCACTGGTCCTATGTAGCTGAGCTATCTTTTCTCTCGCGCTGGTTACTCTTTTTTTTTTGCACTCTTCATGAAATTGCTCTCTTGACCAACATGGCTATCATCGCAAAGGAGAGAAGGAGAGAAAAAAGATAACAAGAGAAGAAAAAAAATGGAAAATGAATGGACCGATTGAAAAATTACCTGTGGTCTTTATGAGACAATAAAATTGTTGAATTTAAGACGATTTAAAAAGTTTTTGGCGTGATGCGCTTGGCGATGATGGCGATCATGATACAGTAATTTCTGACTGTTACACTTATATTTTTGAGACGATAAAATAATTTGTTCTTTACACGGCGCTACTAAAGAAGCTCATATTATTTTTATCACCCAGCCAATAAAATTATCACACACATAACAAAATTCCGAAACATATGCAGCTTCACCGCCGACGTTTGCTGCTAAGGCGCGGAGTAATACTGATTTGGCGATAATGCAGCGACGATAGTCTCTCCCTGGAGCTCCACTATACGGCGGCGAATTCGCTGGGAGCGCATTAACTGACCGCTAGAGGGAACATCTGATTAGGGGTTCGCAAGCATCTTAGGCGAATTCAATGATTTGTTTTTTCGGCAGCAATTAAGTCTGCACTACATTCGACTGGTGCTTAACTTAGCCTGGTACTAAATTCAGTCTGGTATAAAGCGTTAGTCTAGTACTACTACTGGAACTTATATGGGCGGCAAAACAACTGTCTATGGCGCGATTTAAAGTTTTCGCACTGCTAACAAGACAAACACAATTTTAAAATATTAATTTTTTTTTTTTGTGTTTCTCGCGAGCACAACGATCTTCAATGACAAACAGAATATAAAATGAGTGCTTAGTAGCAAGGTTCGGCTAAACGAAAACTATTAACATAAGATAGTAGAACATACGCCATTTACAATTTCTTAACATAATATGAAAACTACTCTCTCCATTTCCACTTTTTCCTTACTTGCACCGCTGATCCTGACTTAACGGTGGCATTATCTACATATACGATATTCGATTTTGTTTTTTAACCGCAGTAGTGAACAAAATCGTGAGTTTCATATTTCCATATATATATATGTATTCAAATAAACAAACAAAAATTGTTCTTTCACTTCAAGCGTCAATACACTATAGTCAATTCGGCCAGAATTGTTTTGGGTTTCATCAGGCGATGGTCAAAGGCGTTTGACCATCCGTACACGAAAAACACCCTTATTATATTTCTGGTGCGTCCTATTCTAGAGTATGCCTCTAGTATCTGGTCGCCACAATATTGTATTCATCAAGACAGAATTGAATCTGTACAGAAACAATTCTTGTTTCCTTCTTTAATTAATCGTAGAACGATGCATGGTGAAGTATTTATTCATAAGTTGATAACGGGTGATATTAACTCTTCTAGGTTGACTAGCCTATTAAACTTCTCTGTTCCTACTATTATTAATTATACACCTGTAATTATACACCACTAGAATTTTGTTCAACTAACTATGCCTAGCATGAACCGTTCCGGGTCCTATTTAATAATTACAAAAGGATTACAGAAAATTCTGAACGGAGTCTTCTCTTCCTCGTGGAAAGTCATATATTCTAAACTATTTAGAAATTAGATAGTCTAGCCTATAGTCTTAGTTGGTATTCGTATTTAGACTTCGTACGCCTCGTTCCGTACATTCCACGACGGCGCCCCTCGGCCGGTTGGCTGTGAGGTGCGATGCAGCACATTGTATCGGTATTCGACTAAAAAAAAGAGACCTGGTAGACATGTCGAATGTAGACGCCTTGAGAAATTTATCCGAAGCTGCATATTGCAATCTGTACCAAAAACCAAACAAAATAAGACACTGCATAGTTTATCCCATAGTATACCCAAGCATTGCCTCCCGTTCCATACACTTCATATTACCGAGCATAAATTCAGAAAGAAAACACCGTTTAATGGTAGTGGATAGCTTTACAAAATTTGTAAAACTTTAGTAGAAGTACCCGAGAGTCTATAGATGCGTTAAGTAAATATTTTGAATTCTAGATTCTTTTTTAAAGTTAACTTACGTAATAGTAACGGCGCATTTTCATCTGGTAAGCCAAAGTCTGTTGTAGTATATTTGCTTCTTCTATGCAAATTGCTTCTTAAGTCCCCATTCTTAGTACCGTCATTATACTTTTCTGTGGCGCGACTTGATTTTTACAAGAAATAAATATTAGTGCAAACCGAGATCAGCGTGCATTTGGCAGTAATACTGAGCAATCTTATAAATATTTGATAATTTTTTATATCGGTAACATTATAAAAACCGAAGAATAATTAGACTATCAGGGATTTTTTTTGTGTCTTTTCTTTATGGTGTCTACAAATGGACCACTTTAGACAACCGGTGCAAAAGGTGCAAACGGGAAACTCGACTCAGAAAGAAATGTTCTGTAATGAAATAAGATCCTTTTTCCATCTTGATGTTTACACTAGACGGGTTAACCAAATTTTAGCGAAAAATAAAAACCTTAAATATACTTTGCGGGAGCCTTTACTAAGTTTATTGTCATACGACATAAAGGCTCGATTGATGTTTGCCGAAAGAATCAAATTTTGGACAGATGAATTCCGAAAAGTGGTATGCCCCAGATGGTTGCCATAAATATTGGCGGGTTTTAAGATACCCATGACAAACCCGAAACCACGGTGGCGGATCAATAATGATGTGGGCTGCTTTCGGGTAAGCAGAAAAGTCCCGGATATGTTTCACCCCAACTAGAAGTAACTTAGATATTTATATTTCAAAGTTGGAGGAGGAACTTATTGAATTTGCGGGTAACTTTTATGAGGCTCTTATAGATCTTTCAGTGTGCATTGTGGAGTTGTCTTATTGGAATATCCAGTTTTCAACGCCACAATTCACACTGCACAGTCTACAATACCCTCCCTATTCTCCAGAAAAATTCCAGTTTTAGAGTCGCCAGCATTAGCCCGGACTGATTGATGACCTCTGCGGAATACTGTCAGACAACGTTTTTAGGGATGCTCAAGGGTCAAAGTCGTTTTGATTGTAGAGTGGGAAAAATAAGCAATTTCACTCTGTGCCACTTAATTCCATGCCTAAGTGTCTTAATGATGAATGTTTAAGAAATCGAAAACACACATATTAGGATACAAAAAATCATGAAAATTTAAAAAATGAAAGTCATATGGAATATGAATTCCTATGACTTTTATATATTTAATTTAATAATTTAATAAGCTTAAACAAACATAGCCATGACCGTCTGTCCGCCCGTATATAAACGCGTCGATCTCAGAAGCTATTACAGCTAGAGACTTGAAATGTAGGCCCTCCTAGTGCCCGCGCAGTACGAGCTTGTTTGCGATAATCGATAACTTACCCCGTTTCCAAGCAATCGGTAAAAGTCGATATCGAAATCCCCGTTTTTTTTTAAACAATTTTTTTAGGTTTTAAGGAGTAGTCACCAAATTCGCCATTTAATTTATAGAATAGTATAAACAGATAAAGTATCTTTCATTTTATAGCTGCCGCCGCGCGCAACTCTTCCCCCCACCACGATGTGCGTTTCGTGTTGGTAGAAGAAGGTTCAGGTTCAGGGTTCAGGCACTGCCGACTAGAGAGCACTGTTGCTTGTTTGTATTCTTGTTTCATAGATATCAAATACAGAATACCCTCCACCAAATCGAAAATTCGATATTCAGCTCTCGGCAACTTTTAATGGCTTATATTCGATAAAAACGAAATAAGCTAAGTTCCGCCGCCGGAAATCAAATCTTGAGAAAAATTACGTGATTTTGACAGCACGCCCGTCCCGAAGAATTATCCAGCAATGGTGAGATTCTTAATAACAAAAAATTACGAACCCAGGCGTACTCTCGCTTTCAGTATATTTATAGCCTATAGCATTAGTTTGGTTAACTATTTCTTTATCTGAAACTAATCGAAGTCCTTTTGATTTTGCTGAAGGAGAATCCGAATTAGTTTCAGGGTTTAATGTAGAGTATAGAAGAGGAGGATTTGCATTAATTTTTTTAGCTGAATATGAATGAATTTTATTTAACAGAATATTATTTTGTGTAATTGTTTTAGGGTGTGACGTATTCAATTTATTAATTTATTTAAAATTAATATCAATTTCATTTAATTTTCTTTGTGTTCGTGGTACTTTACCTCGGTTTCGTTATGATAAACTAATATATTTAGCATGAAATTGTTTTTTATCTTTTTCGTTAAATTATTTATTATATTTTATTGGGTTAAAAATTTTATTATTTTCTTTGTTATTATGAATAAAAATTAGTAATTAATTAAGTTAATAGAAAGTAATATTTCTATCTTATGTTTTCAAAACATATGCTTGTTCAAGTTCATTAACTTATTTAATAAATTATCTCATCATTTATTTACTAAAGGGTTTAATAAAATTGTTAATTGTTAAATGGTAAAATTATTAAAATTGCAATTGAAAGAACTTGGGCGATTACTCCTCCGCATTTATTAGGAATATATCGAAGAATTGCGTAAGCAAATAAAAAGTATCATTCTGGTTGAATATGAGCTGGGGTTACTAAAGGGTTGGCTGGGATAAAATTATCTGGGTCTCCTAATAGGTTAGGGTTAATTAAAATTAAAGAGATTAGTAAAAAAATTATAATAATAAACCCAACAATATGAACCGGTTTGGTGTAGAAATAATAAATGAATTATAGTTATTGCTAAAACAATAAAAGGTAAAATAAAATGAAATATAAAAAATCGAGTTAAAGTTGCGTTATCAACAGCAAATCCTCCTTAAACTCATTGTACTAAATCAATTCCTAATCAATCCCAAATACTGCTGATAATAAATTTGTAATAACTGTTGCTCCTCAAAATGATATCCTATAAATGCAGTTCCTATTATTAAAAATAAAATAATTACTCCAACTATTCATGTTGGGGTAAATAAATAAGATCCGTAATAAATTCCACGTTCTACATGTAAATAAATACAAATAAAAAAATAGAAGCACCATTAGCATGTATTGTTCGTAATAATCATCCATAGTTTACATCACGACAGATGTGATTTACTCTATTTAAAGCTAAATTTACATCTGCGGTGTAGTGTATTGCTAAAAATAAACCAGTTAAAATTTGGATAATTAAACATAATCCAAGAAAAGATCAAAAATTTCATCATCTTGAAATATTAATAGGAGCGGGTAATTCAACTTATGCATTATTAGCAATTTTAAATAAAGGATGGGAGGTTCGTAAAGGTTTATTCATTAACTTATAATTCGTAAGGGTCCTTTGAATATTTTAGTAATTTTAACAATAACAATTAGGGTAATTAATAAATAATTTATTAAAAGAATTGTAACTAAATATGTTGGAAAATTGTAAAGTTTATTTAAAGATAAAGAATTCTCTATAAAATAAGAATAATTTGAAGAAATTGTTTCTATTTCATTATTATTTAAAAAAAATTTTTTTTGAATTTTTATCAATAATTAAAGCTAAAATTATAAATATTTAAAATAATATAATTGAAATCAAAGTTAATTTAATTGATAAATTAAATATTTCATTTGAAGCTAAAGATGTATCATAAATAAATAGAACTAACAACCACCAAAAAAAATTAAAAATAAAATATATGAGAATCAAAAAGTTTTTGTTATTAATCCAGTGATTAAAGAAACTAAAATTGTTTGAATTAAAAATATTAATCGTATGGCCAGTGGCTGGATTATATTTATAAAAATAATTGAAGTTAAAAAAATTATAGTCTATAAAATTAATATTTTATATGATGCTTTTAAATGATGCTTCGCCCCGTAGGTCTGACAGCATCCAGAGCTGCATGATCGCAATTGATGGCCTTTCTTTAATCAATTCAAGCACAATGCAAGTCGTTTTGCCTCCCTAAGCCGTAATGCAAGGGACAAGTTTCCAACTCGGGAACAATTATATATGCCATGACCAGGGCAATCACAAAAAACGCAGACAGGGGCGTCGTGGTTAGTGGCGATAAATGACGATCTACTTGTGTTAATTGCTCTTGTTTTTCCCACCTAATGGCTAGGGGCATAGCTTGCCATTTACGGTTTTCATTGTTCGGCATCTCTGCTCCAGAAACGTAGCCATATGCTCCCAAGATGGTGTCAAGTTGACGAACGTCGAATCCTCTAGCCTTTCTTCCCACTTGGCTTGTGATGATGGGTCCAGCTTTTGTAGGATAATCTGCACAATGATGCATCCAGCGATCTGTTCGGTGTTGCCCATGTTCTTTAATGCGCGAATGTGTGCGTTGAATTGGTCGGACAACTCCCTTAGCGCCACGACCGATCCACCTGCCACCCTCTTGAGCCCCAACATCTCTAGTATGTGTGCCTGAAAAACCAAACGTCTATTATTCAACCTTTTCTCCAATAAATTAAGTGCTATGGCATAATTATCGTTTGTTATTTCCAATGATCGATTTGCGTCCAGCGCTGAATCCTTCAGGCACGATCGAAGATGCTGCAGCTTTTCGATATCTGCTAAATCTGGATGATTTTCTATGACGGTTGTGAACATAGAATAAAAGTCCGCCCATTCTGTGTAACCACTAGTGAACGTAGGCAACTTTAATGCGGGTATTGCCGGCGGTGCCTTAGCTCTAACTGTCTGCGCGGACAGCACAGATTGGTCGCGAAATGTTGAGCAGGGCAATATTGAGACACGTTTCGCGATTTCACTCCGAACCGAAATTTCCATAGAAATTGCTAACTCGTCGAAGTCCTCACGCAAGTCTAGCTCTTCGAGGCTAGTTTGATTAATATCAAATGAGGTCTGAAGCCGCTCGATTTGCTTCAGCCTAACACTAAGACCGCACTCATTAATTGCACTAAGTGTCGAATTAGTTAGTGCATTTTGAAGTGTTTGCAAACTGTCATAAATTGAAATGACTTTGCGCTTCAGAAAAGTCACCCTGTTTGCAGAGGGCACTGCACTAGAGGCGTTATTTTCTGCTACCATTAGAAGCGTTGATAGAAAGTGTGTCCGAAACTAGCTGAGTACCTAACAACGGTGATCGCTAGTGCATGTAAACCTCTCAAAACCAATAGCTGTAAGAACTTCGGCGAACCCAAGTATCAAGCTATGTAACGAAGCAACGGCAATAGCTTGTACATAAGTTACGCACGAAAGAACAAAAAACTTTGAGCGACCGAGAGAGTAAGCAAAGCGACGTCGATTGCTTATAATGTATATAAGCCGCACAAAACGAAATTTCAGGTTGCTGATCTTTTAAGTTTGCTGCTTGAATGTAAAGCAATAAGCTATTGAGCTTTTTCAATAACTTTCACAAAATAAAAATAAATAACTTTATTTTATTTCTTGTGTTCCAATTTACTAACATATTTATTATAAGTTACGATAAGCAGGCAGACCCGAATTGGTCCGTGCTTATTATTTAAGAACAATAGTTTTACAATGGCAAGCGAACCCGAATTGGTTCGTGCGGATTTTAGCGAAGCGATAATTGCGACAAATTAATATGTTTTAATAATGCAAGTGGCCGATGCGTACCAAATGCACGAAGCGAACGAACTTAACTAGAACTCAACGCACAGCATCGAGGCTTTCGCAAAAGGTAATGTTGGGGCAATAAATGATCGTTACAGCGAAGAGCGCCAGCTTAATGTAATCTTAAGAGCGAAATTTAAGAAGTTGCTTCGCAGAACAAGTATTACAAGATAAGAAGACGATGCTGCTCTTATCAGTGGCGAGGTCGCTCCAGCTGTTTTGGCTGCGTAGCCAGACAATGGTTATATTTAAATAGTTAAAAAGAAATACTTATTTGTGGTGTTAGTGATATGAGTTACTCATTTTAGATCGTGAAATATTTATCTATTTGTAGAATTAGACTTTTATATTTAATTTCTATTAGAAAAACATGTTTTTTTTGTAGACTTTATTTTTTATTAAATAATTTAGTATACTTTATTGAATGAGAAGTAGTTTCTTTAAATTCTATATCAATTGTTATAACTTTTTTATTTGATAGAATAAGTTTGTTATTTATATCTTTTGTTTTAATAATTGCTTCTTTATTACAGAAAAGAATATATAAGAGGCGATATTAATATTAATCGATTTATTATATTAGTTTTATCTATAATATTATACATTATTAGACCAAATTTAGTAAGAATTCTGTTAGGGCAAGGATTGGTTTCGTATTGTTTAGTTATTTATTTTCAAAATATTAATATCAATATCTTATAGCATATTAACAGCTTTATCAAATCGAATTGGGGATGTTGCTTTATTGTTAGCTAATGCATGAATATTAAATTATGGTAGATGAAATTATGTATTTTATTTTGAAGCTATGCAAAATGATTTTGAAATAATATTAATTGGTTCTTTAGTTATATTAGCTGCTATGACTAAAAGTGCGCAAATTCCTTTTTCTTCGTGGTTACCTGCTGCTATAGCCGGTCCAACTCCTGTTTCTGCTTTAGTTCATTCGTCAACTTTGGTGGCTGCGGGGGTATTTTTATTAATTCGGTTTAATATTTTATTAAGATATTCATGAATAGGCCAGTTTTTACTTTTGTTGTCAGGCTTAAGAATATCTATAGCAGGATTAGGTGCTAATTTTGAATTTTATTTTAAAAAAATTATTGCGTTGTCAACTTTAAGTAGTTAGGCTGAATAATAAGATTTTTATCTATAGGTTTTTATAAATTAGCCATATTTCATTTATTAACACATGCTTTATTTAAAGCTTAATTATTTATATGCGCGGGAGCTATTATTCATAATATAAATAATTCTCAAGATATTTGTTTAATAGGGGATTAAAGAATTCATATACTTTTAAATTCGGCTTGTTTTATTGTTTCAAATTTAGCTTTATGTGGGATACCATTTTAAGCAGGAGTTTATTCAAAGGATATAATTTAAGAAATTGTGACAATTAGAAATATTAATTTATTTTCTTTTTTTTTATATTTTTTTCCCACAGTGTTAACTGCATGTTATTCATTTCGGTTAGTTTACTATTCAATGACGGGGGATTTAAATTGTAGAAGTTTAAATGTATTAAAGAATGAAGGTTGAGTGATATTACGAGGAATAATAGGTTTATTAATTATAAGAAATATTGGTGGTAGAAAATTAAATTGATTAATTTTTCCTGTGCCGCATATAATTTGTTTACCTTTTTTTTTAAACTCTTATCTTTATTTGTGTGTATTGTTGGAGGCTTATTTGGTTATTTAATTTCAGTAAAAAATTTGTATACAATTAATAAATCAATGATTTTTTATAATTTAACAAATTTTATTTACGGAATTATTCATTTTCCTTTGAATTACGGACAGATTGTTGGGAAAAAATTTGATCAAGGTTGATCAGAATATTTTGGGGGCCAACATTTGTATAAAAAATTAATAAATTATTCTCAAACTTTATTTTTAATTCATAATAATAATTTAAAAATTTATTTAATATTATTTGTTTGAATTTTTTTTCGAATTTGTATCAATAATTAAAGCTAAAATTATAAATATTAAAAATAATATAATTGAAATCAAAGTTAATTTAATTGATAAATTAAATATTTCATTTCAAGCTAAAGATGTATCATAAATAAATAGAACTAACATACCACCAAGAAAAATTAAAAATAAAATATATGAGAATCAAAAAGTTTTTGTTTTTAATCCAGTGATTAAAAAAATTAAAATTGTTTGAATTAAAAATATTAATCGTATGGCCAGTGGCTGGATTATATTTATAAAAATAATTGAAGTTAAAAAAATTATAGTCTATAAAATTAATTGAAGAATTTCAAGAGGTAGTTATATAAAATATTAATTTTGGGGATTAATTAAAAATAAATTCTTTTCTTTTGAAGTTTTAAAAGAATTTATCTTATTTTTGATTTACAAGACCAATGTTTTTATTAAACTATTACAGCTAATGATTATAATTTTGTATTGAAGTTTACCAATAGTTTTATTTATTTGTGGATTGTTTTGTTTTGTTTCTAATCGAAAACATTTAAAATCTATACTTTTAAGTTTAGAATTTATTGTTTTAATTTTATTTTTTATATTAATTATTTATTTGAATATATTGAATTAAAAAAGTTATTTTAGCATAATATTTTTAACTTTAAGAGTTTGTGCTTTAGACTTATCAATTTTAGTATCAATAATTCGAACACATGGAAATGATTATTTTCAATCTTTTAGAATTATATAATATTAAATATTATTATAATATTAACTTTTTTTATTATTTTTATTACCTCTTTCTTTTATTAATAATATATTTTGAATGGTACAAGTTTTATTATTTTTTATTAGTTTTTTATTTTTATTAATAAATACTTTTATAAATTATGGAATAAGTATTTCTTATTTTTTTCTTTAAGTTTTTCTTTAATAAAGTTAGCAAGAGAAAGAGTCTATAAATATAATAATTATAAAAATTTATTTTTATAAAAGTATTATTACTTATTTTAACATTTAGAAGAATGAATTTATTTATATTTTATTTATTTTTTGAAGGAAGTTTAATTCATACTTTATTTTTAATTTTAGGTTGAGGGTATCAACAAGCGGGTATTTATTATTATTTTATACTTTGTTAGTTTCGTTGCCTATATTAATTGGTATTTTTTATTTAATGTATAAAATAGACACAATAAATTTTTATTTATTAAATAATTTTATATTTAATTATAACTTATTATATTTTTGTTTAGTATGTGCATTTTTTGGTAAAAATACCAATATTTTTAGTTCATTTATGGTTACCTAAGGCTCATGTTGAGGCTCCGGTTTCTGGTTCAATAATTTTGGCTGGGCTTATATTAAAATTAGGAGGTTATGGTTTATTACGAGTTTTATCAATTTTACGAATAAGAAATTTGAAGTATAGATTTATATGAATAAGAATTAGATTAGTAGGTAGTGTATCAGTTAGTTTTGTATGTTTACGTCAAACAGATTTAAAAGCTTTGATTGCTTATTCTTCAGTTGCTTAGCAGGACTTTTAACTATATCTTATTGAGGGTTATGTGGATCTTATAGATTAACGATTGCTCATGGCTTATGTTCTTCTGGTTTATTTTGTTTAGCTAATGTATCTTATGAACGGTTAGGAAGACGAAGTTTATTAATTAATAAGGGGCTATTAAATTTAATACCTGCTATAGCATTATGGTGATTTTTATTGAGATCCGCGAATATAGCAGCTCCTCCTACATTAAATTTATTAGGAGAGATTTCTTTATTAAATAGAATTGATTCTTGATCGTGAGGTTCAATAATTATACTTTCTTTTTTATCTGTTTTTAGAGCTGCCTATACTTTGTATTTATATTCATTTAGTCAACATGGAAAGAGTTTTTCTGGAGTTTATTCATTTAGAAGTGGTAAAATTCGAGAGTATTTATAAATATAATTACAAAATTACCTTTAAATATATTAATTATAAAAAGAGATATATTTTTATTATGGTTGTTGCGCTATCGAGCTTTTTCAATAGCTTTCACAAATAGAAATAAATAACTTTATTTTATTTCTTGTGTTCAAATTTGTTTATATATTTATTATAAGTTACGATAAGCAGGCAGACCCGAATTGGTCTGTGTTTATTATTTAAGAACAATAGGTTTTGTAGGCAAGCGAACCCGAATTGGTACGTGCCGATTTAAGCGAAGCGACAATTGCGACAAATTAATATGTTTTTATAATGCAAGTGGCCGATGCGTACCAAATGCACGAAGCGAACGAACTTAACTAGACTCGACGCACAGCATCGAGGCCTTCGCAAAAGGTAATGTTAGGGCAATAAATGATCGTTACAGCGAAGAGCGCCAGCTTAATGTAAATAATCTTAAGAGCGAAATTTAAGCAGTTGCTTCGCAGAGCAAGTATTACAAGATAAGAAGACGATGCTGCTCTTATCAGTGGCGAGGTCGCTCCAGCTGTTTTGGCTGCGTAGCCAGACATTCTCCCCCCGTTGAAAGGCATGGGCTTTCAACTGAGTCCTTGATGGGCAGTAGGCACAGCTTGTTTGCAGCTCTCCTTATCTCTCCTGTTGCGGTGCGCAAGATGGCTACGCGAGCGACTCCATCATTTCCCACGATTAGCTCCGTGATCCTCGCCAGTGGCCACCTTAGAGGCGGCAGATTTTCATCCTTTACGAGGACTAGGTCGTTGACACATAGGCCTGGTTTCGGAGTACGCCATTTGGAGCGCTGCTGAAGCAGCGTTAAATATTCTTCACGCCAGCGGGACCAAAACAGTTGTTGGAGGTGTGTTACGCGTTGCCAGCCATCCAGACGATTGAATTGAAGGTGCATCACATCAGGCTCAACGAACGATGAGCTGGGTCCACCAATCAAGAAATGAGCTGGAGTGAGCACATCTAGGTCTGCTGGATCTTCTGAAAGAGGAAACAATGGCCTGGAGTTAATTATCGATGCTATGTGGCAGACTAGGGTGCAAAGTTCTTCGAAGTTAAGAACGCAAGAGCCAACAGCACGATAAAAATGATGCTTCGCTGTCTTCACTGCTGCTTCCGGCCCCAAAATGCGGCGAACGAGGGGGAATAAACTTCCAATCAATGGAGTCAGCCATGCAAAACTGGTGCACTGAGTCAATATGATTGCGACTGATGACGCTTCCAGAAGCTCGGACTTGGCGCCGACAAAGTTGGTAGCGTTATCCGACCATATCTGAGATGGCCTGCCTCGAGTCGATATAAACCTCTGAGCGCATTCAAGAATGAAGCCGTCGAAGATCCTTGACCAGCTCCAGGTGAACTGTTTTCGAAGCAGACGAAGACAGCCATGTAGCATTTGACTGGATCTTTATTACGTACGTCTGGCTTATAGAAAAATGGTCCACAATAGTCAACGCCAGAGAACTCAAAGGCTCGACAAGCAGTCAAACGTTCTTTGGGAAGATCAGCCATGATATGCTCTACTAATCGTGGCTTGGCACGAAAGCATCTCACACATTTGCCAACCACCTTGGATACGATCTTCCTTCCACCAATCGGCCAATACTGCAACCGAATATGAGCCAGAAGTGCCCATGGACCAGCGTGTAAGTCCTGATTGTTAAACCTTGTAATGAGTGAATCTGTGATGGGATGGTGCCGCGGAAGAATTATTGGATGGCGAGCTTCGAAATCCAGCGAAGAGTTTTCAGGCGCCCATCAACTCTAAGAATGCCGAACTTATCCAAAAAAGGGTTAAGTGATGCGATACAACTGGATGGCTTAACAGATCTTCTCGATCGCAGTGATTTAATCTCTTCCCACAGGTGTGCTCTCTGGACGAGCCGCAGTAAGAGTTGGGTCCATGTTGTATATCACTGCAAGCTTGCCTGTGTATGAATTTAAAGATACTATATGCGAATATACGCTGCATTGTATCAAATGAGTTAGCGTATTTACAAGTGGCAGATATATCAACGAAGGGAGATGACGCAACAAGGACCTTTTTTCTTAGCTCGAGTCTGGCCTTTCTGGCAAGCAAGAAGCAGCCAGTCCAATTTGTTTCACATAGAAATTCTGGGCCGTTGAACCCAGTGACGATTGATTTATTCATAGGTGGATCCTTCGAGAGTATATCTGCCGGATTGAGTGAAGTAGGAACGTAGCGCCATTCCATGCCATTTGTTAGCTCTTGAACTGCTGTAACACGATTAGCTACAAACACATTGAGCTTGCAGGGTTCGGTCTTTATCCAGGAAAGGCAAACAGAAGAATCCGACCAGCAGTAGAATTTTCCATCAAAGAGTGCCATTTTAGATATCTCACGCATGAGATTAGCTAATAAGACGGCGCCACAGAGCTCTAGCTTTGGAACTGTGATTGTTTTCAGAGGAGCTACACGCGATTTGGAACACAACAGCTGACTACTGGCTTGTGGTCGTCGAGAAATAACGTAGACACAGGCCCCATACGCTTCGATGCTGGCGTCGCAGAAACCGTGAACTTCTAACTCTGCTGCAGGTATTGACACGAGACGAGGAAATTTAAGAAATTGTGCTTTCTCAAAACTGCAGCAAAGATCATTCCAAGCTGTTGCTAGTGATGAAGGCAGGCTCTCGTCCCAATCAAGCTTCTCCTTCCAGATCTGCTGCAAAAAGATTTTAGCCTTAGCGATTACCGGCCCTATAAGTCCAAGCGGGTCATATAAGCGAGCTATAGTCGACAGAATCGATCTTTTAGATAGTTTGGATCTCTGCTGAATGGACGAGAACGAAAACAGCAACCGATCCGACGCTAGTCCCAAGCGAGTCCAAGAGTTTTGGTGATGTCGATCCCATCATCAAACTTTAGAGACGATTCTCTGTCCTCTTCGGGTATCCCTTCTAGAACAGCATCATTACTTGAACACCATTTTAGCTTGAATCCGCCAGTTGCCACAGAATGCATTGACGAAATCTTCCGGTGCTGTGAAGCGAGCACACACTCTTACCAATATCTCCACGTAAGGGCTACCGGGAAATTAGAAAGCGAAGAAGGATGTCATCATAACAGCTTTGCATAACAGGACCAGCCATCAATTTCATTAAATTAGTCACTTAATGAATATCCTGACGATGTAGCTGCGAGCCTCGAAAACGACTCGCAACTTTGTCGTGTAACTGTCTTCTTTAAAGACACAGTGATGAGGAAGAAATATTGACAAACGCCCTACGGACTCTAGAGCGACAGGCATAAGAATATTGAAACTTCAGGTCTGGACGATTTTGTAGTTTGCGTTCCAGGGTCAGGAACCGACGAAAGGCTTGTTGGTATGACGTCCCAAGACATTCCAAACTTCGCTTGAAGGTAAAGACGAAATTGGCCACTGCAGTCTGTTGAGTCTTAAGAAATGCTCTTCACGATCAGTTTCTTCCTTTGATGTGTAGGTGTAATTTCTAAGCAGGGTTCTATCTCCCAAAATCGACGCACCAATTCATCAGCACGTTCTACAGAACTTGACTCAAGTTTGCCAGCAGTATGCTTCGCAATCAATGTAGAACCACCCAAACGCGGTCCGCTCCAGAAACTACGCAACCAAGCCTTGTTTTCTGAAGACTGGTAGCCCTGGAGAAGCTTTATCTGGCCGACGTGAGAAGCTCATAATATCACATAACTGTGTAAGAAGACGATCGCAAGTTTTATGTTAGCGGGAATGTTCAATTCGTAGGTTGATTGTAAAATTCGGTTGACTTTCAGTTATGGTAAGCTACAGCTTAGATGAGTACTCAGATACTCGAGACTGTATCGCTATAGTGACCGTATTAGCTTCTGTGTAAAACGAGAATCTCCTAGACCAGAGACAATGGCTGAGGACTTGTGCTTCTTTAACTGAAGCTGTTGAGCAAGGCGAGACGTTATAAGGTGAAGCTGAGAGCCGGAATCCAAAAGGGCACGACAAGGTATCAAAGTGCCGGAGCGATTTTTAACGAACACCATAGCAGTAGCCAAGAGGACAACATCACTATTGAAATACTGGGCAACAAGAGAGGTGGAGGTAGATGGCGACGACTTAGCGAAAGAGGCGTGGGCAATTGACGAAGAATCAGCAGGCGCAGTCAGCTGACCAGACGGAAAACCAGAATTATTTAAATGCAGCAGGGAATGATGCTTCGCCCCGCAGGTCCGACAGCATCCAGAGCTGCATGATCGCAATTGATGGCCTTTCTTTAGGCAATTCAAGCACAATGCAAGTCGTTTTGCCTCCCTAAGCCGTAATGCAGGGGACAAGTTTCCAAATCGGGAACAATTATATATGCCATGACCAGGGCAATCACAAAAAACGCAGACAGGGGCGTCGTGGTTAGTGGCGATAAATGACGATCTACTTGTGTTAATTGCTCTAGTTTTTCCCACCTGATGGCTAGGGGCATAGCCTGCCATAGCAAAATTTACGGTTTCCATTGTTCGGCATCTCTGCTCCAGAAACGTAGCCATATGCTCCCACGATGGTATTAAGTTGACGAACGTCGAATCCTCTAGCCTTTCTTCCCACTTGGCTTGTGATGATGGGTCCAGCTTTTGTAGGATAATCTGCACAATGATGCATCCAGCGATCTGTTCGGTGTTGCCCATGCTCTTTAATGCGCGAATGTGTGCGTTGAATTGGTCGGACAACTCCCTTAGCGCCACGGCCGATCCACCTGCCACCCTCTTGAGCCCCAATATCTCAAGTATGTGTGCCTGAAAAACCAAACGTCTATTATTAAACCTTTTCTCCAATAAATTAAGTGCTATGGCATAATTATCGTTTGTTATTTCCAATGATCGAATTGCGTCCAGCGCTGAATCCTTCAGGCACGATCGAAGATGCTGCAGCTTTTCGATATCTGCTAAATCCGGATGATTTTCTATGACGGTTGTGAACATAGAATAAAAGTCGGCCCATTCTGTGTAACCACCACTGAACGTAGGCAACTTTAATGCGGGTAATGCCGGCGGTGCCTTAGCTCTAACTGTCTGCGCGGGCAGCACAGATTGGTCGCGAAATGTTGAGCAGGGCAATATTGAGACACGTTTCGCGATTTCACTCCGAACCGAAATTTCCATAGAAACGGCTAACTCGTCGAAGTCCTCACGCAATTGGCTACCAATTTCATCCAAGTCTAGCTCTTCGAGGCTAGTGTGAGTAATATCAAATGAGGCCTGAAGCCGCTCGATTTGCTTCAGCCTAACACTAAGACCGCACTCATCAATTGCACTAAGTGTCGAATTAGTTAGAGCATTTTGAAGTGTTTGCAAACTGTCATAAATTGAAATGACTTTGCGCTTCAGAAAAGTCACCCTGTTTGCAGAGGGCACTGCACTAGAGGCGTTATTTTCTGTTGCCATTAGAAGCGTTGATAGAAAGTGTGTGCGAAACTAGCTGAGTACCTAACAACGGTGATCGCTAGTACATGTAAACCGCTCAAAAACAATAGCTGTAAGAACTTCGGCGAACGCAAGTGTCAAGCTATGTAACGAAGCAACGGCAATAGCTTGTACATAAGTTACGCACGAAAGAACAAAAAACTTTGAGCGACCGAGAGAGTAAGCAAAGCGACGGCGATTGCTTATATGTATATAAGCCGCACAAAACGAAATGTCAGGTTGCTGATCTTTTAAGTTTGTTGCTTTAATGTAAAGCAATAATGTAACAACAAAAAATATCACGTCGGGGTCACCAAAATGTTGCGCTATTGAGCTTTTTCAATAACTTTCACAAATAGAAATAAATAACTTTATTTTATTTCTTGTGTTCCAATTTATTTATATATTTATTATAAGTTACGATAAGCAGGCAGACCCGAATTGGTCTGTGCTTATTATTTAAGAACAATAGTTTTACAATGGCAAGCGAACCCGAATTGGTTCGTGCCGATTTTAGCGAAGCGATAATTGCGACAAATTAATATGTTTTTATAATGCAAGTGGCCGATGCGTACCAAATGCACGAAGCGAACGAACTTAACTAGACTCGACGCACAGCATCGAGGCTTTCGCAAAAGGTAATGTTAGGGCAATAAATGATCGTTACAGCGAAGAGCGCCAGCTTAATGTAAATAATCTTAAGAGCGAAATTTAAGCAGTTGCTTCGCAGAGCAAGTATTACAAGATAAGAAGACGATGCTGCTCTTATCAGTGGCGAGGTCGCTCCAGCTGTTTTGGCTGCGTAGCCAGACAATGGTTATATTTAAATAGTTAAAAAGAAATACTTATTTGTGGTGTTAGTGATATGAGTTACTCATTTTAGATCGTGAAATATTTATCTATTTGTAGAATTAGACTTTTATATTTAATTTCTATTAGAAAAACATGTTTTTTTTGTAGACTTTATTTTTTATTAAATAATTTAGTATACTTTATTGAATGAGAAGTAGTTTCTTTAAATTCTATATCAATTGTTATAACTTTTTTATTTGATAGAATAAGTTTGTTATTTATATCTTTTGTTTTAATAATTCCGCGTGTCTTTATTACAGAAAAGAATATATAAGAGGCGATATTAATATTAATCGATTTATTATATTAGTTTTAATATTTGTTTTATCAATAATATTATTAATTATCAGACCAAATTTAGTAAGAATTTTATTAGGATGGGATGGATTAGGATTAGTTTCATATTGTTTAGTTATTTATTTTCAGAATATTAAATCTTATAACGCAGGAATATTAACAGCGTTATCAAATCGAATTGGAGATGTTGCTTTATTATTAGCTATTGCATGAATATTAAATTATGGAAGATGAAATTATGTATTTTATTTAGAAGTTATGCAAAATGATTTTGAAATAAAATTAATTGGTTCTTTAGTTATATTAGCTGCTATAACTAAAAGTGCACAAATTCCTTTTTCTTCATGATTACCTGCTGCTATAGCAGCTCCAACTCCTGTTTCTGCTCTAGTTCATTCTTCTACTTTGGTGACTGCAGGGGTGTATCTGTTAATTCGATTTAATATTTTATTAAGAAATTCATGAATAGGTCAATTTTTACTTTTATTATCAGGTTTAACAATATTTATAGCTGGATTAGGTGCTAATTTTGAATTTGATTTAAAAAAAATTATTGCATTGTCAACTTTAAGTCAATTAGGGTTAATAATAAGAATTTTATCTATAGGATTTTATAAATTAGCTATATTTCATTTATTAACTCATGCTTTATTTAAGGCTTTATTGTTTATATGTGCAGGGGCTATTATTCATAATATAAATAATTCTCAAGATATTCGTTTAATAGGTGGTTTAAGAATTCATATGCCTTTAACTTCAGCTTGTTTTAATGTTTCAAATTTAGCTTTATGTGGGATGCCATTTTTAGCAGGATTTTACTCAAAGGATATAATTTTAGAAATTGTAATAATTAGAAATATTAATTTATTTTCTTTCTTTTTATATTTTTTTCCCACGGGTGTTAACTGCATGTTATTCATTTCGGTTAGTTTACTACTCAATGACGGGGGATTTAAATTGTAGAAGTTTGAATGTATTAAATGAATGAAGGTTGAGTGATATTACGAGGGATAATAGGCTTATTAATTATAAGAAATATTGGTGGTAGAAAATTAAATTGATTAATTTTTCCTGTGCCGCATATAATTTGTTTACCTTTTTTTTTAAACTCTTATCTTTATTTGTGTGTATTGTTGGAGGCTGTATTTGGTTATTTAATTTCAGTAAAAAATTTGTATACAATTAATAAATCAATGACTTTTTTATCAATTTAGGGACAAGATTTCCTATTTGACGGAATTATTCATTTTCCTTTGAATTACGGACAGATTGTTGGGAAAAAATTTGATCAAGGTTGATCAGAATATTTTGGGGGCCAACATTTGTATAAAAAATTAATAAATTATTCTCAAACTTTATTTTTAATTCATAATAATAATTTAAAAATTTATTTAATGTTATTTGTTTTTTTGAATTTGAATTTTAATAAATTTTTTACTATTTTTATATTTAAATAGCTTACTTAATGTTGTATTTGGCGACCTTTCCATTTTATAATTGTCTGTTTGGCTGGCTCGAGGTCCGGGGCTTTTCGTTTTTTTGTCCAAGACAAAATGAAAATGTAATTTGTTTGAAATTAAACCAATATATTTTTTAATATATTAACAATTAACATTAAAATACATTAAATAAAATTAAATCAATTACGTAACAATTTAAAAATTTAAAAAAACATACATTGTTTTACACGTTTGCGCTCTTTGACGTGGAGGTTGAAACTGTTTGACAATTCAATAGATGTCTGTATAAGCGAGCGCAGTTTTCGGTGTCTGTTTTGTAGTTTAGTCTTCTGTTGTTTGGTGTGTTTATTATGTGTAACATTTCTAATGTACATATGTCTTTTGTTATGATGTTGTTCTTGTTGTAAAATTGTCATCTCATCGAAATTTGGCGTGTGGTTACTTTTCATACAGTGGGTCATAAGTGCTTTTTTTTGTATATAATTTTGATGTTTTAATTTGAAGTCAGATTTGTGTTGAGTTATTCTTGTTTTTAGCTTGGATTTTGTTGTTGTTAATATCCCCGCCACATGGTATTTTGTAAATGACATTACTTTTGTCCAGCATTGGTATTTTCGCCTTTGTATTATTAAAGAATTTTTGTAACGTATTTGTGTGCTTATGGGCTACTTTTATTTCTTGTCTGTTATAGCAGTCTGAGTTTATGAGCCGTTCCGATAATCGTGGTACATATGTCAGAGATTTGTATATTTTTGGAGATTCTGTTGGCTTTTGTGTTCTTATATGTTGTCTTTTAAATGATGTTCTAATTATATTCTTCGGGAAGTCATTTATGGTCAATATATTTTTGATTTCGTGTTCAATTTCTTTATGGTATATTGCGTCCGATATGTTTGTCATTCTTCTCATACAGCTTAGTGCTGTATTTATAATCATACATTTTGGGTGATTAGAGTTAAAGCTTAGTATTCGTCCAGATGCTATGGGTTTCATATACCACTTAATTTTGAGTGAGTTGTCCACTCTGTTTACCAATGAGTCTAAAAATGGTAGTTTCCCGTCTTGTTCTAGTTCCGCTGTGAATTTTATGTGTTTGTGAAACGAATTTAATTCTTTTAGAATGTTTTGTACTTCTGTTTTGTCCGTTACAGCAAAAAGGTCATCTACATATTTTGTCAGAAGTTTCGGTTTTGTTGTCAATTTATCAATAATATTGTCCAACAGTTCTTCCATTGGCATTCCTTTCAACTGTATGTATATTTTGCCGTCATATTTAAAATATCTATTCTCTTGAATACAGAATTTTACTAATTCCATAAATAATTGTTTAGGTATAGTTGTGTGTTCCTCCAATTTAGTCCATTTTCGTCTTAGTACCAGTACCAATTCTATTGCTATGCTGGGAAACAGGGATACTACGTCAAAAGAAACTAATATTTCGTCTTCCCTGATAGTGGCGTTGTTTACTCTGACTTTGAACTCTAACGAGTTCTTAATGTTGTATTTAGAGTCCATTGTCAAGTTTCTTAATATGTTTATAGCATATTTGCATAGTCCATATGATAGGGAACAGAGGAACAGACGAGCATATTGGTCTCAGAGGTGTTCCTTCCTTGTGAATTTTCGGTAGTCCAGGGGGGTACCGCTGTGGTAGTAATCAACTTATTTCTTTCGCCCTTTGAAATAAGTCCCATCTTAAATAATTGTGTCACAAGGCTGTTATTCTTTGTCTGTAATCTTGATGTCGGATCCTGTCTTAGTGTTCTATACGCGCATAAGTCATCTAAAATGTTTCCTATTTTATTTTTGTAATCGTTGATATCCATTGCTACTGTTTTTTTACCCTTGTCTGAAGTTAATATTTTGATGTTGTTATTTTCTTGTAAGAATTTACGTGTCTGTTCCACTGTGTCCAGTATTGCTCGATCCCTTGTGCTTTGGTTGTTTTTTTCTTTTGTATTCTTTAACTAATAAAGAGAATTTAGTGCGTGCCGACTGTGTTTCTTTTCGTTTATCGTCTGTACCAACGCTTCTCCGTCCGCTATGTATTTTAAGAGAGGGAATTCTTTCTTATTAATCGGGAGAGCGAATTTTTGCCCTTAAATTTAAAGTTTTTACGTTAGGCGGGAATGCTTTTTCGTTTTGTTTACAAGCCATTCACTTTGAGTGTTGTTTTCCGCTAAGTCGAGGTTTCGTTTATCTCGTAGCTTGTCGTGTTTCGTTTCTTACCTTTTCTTCAGTGGAATTGGAGTCATCTATGGTCATCAGTTGTTCTATGTTTGTTTTTGCAGTTTCCATATGTTTAGTTTGTTTTTGTAATAAGTTGTGTTTTTTGGAGTGAAAAAAGTGAGTGTGTCTAGTTAATGCCTTAGTTATGTCAGGGTGGATATTGTTGTCAGTAGTTCTTAATAAAATTAGGTATTAGGTTTGATTTCCTGCATTTTAAAAGAAACTTTAAGCTATTATAGATTTTAGTTTAACTAACTTTACTAATGTTATTTGAAATTTGTTAATTGTTTGCTGGATTCTTTGTACTTAGTTCTTATTTTTGCATGGCTTATGTTCGTTTTCATGCTTACGGCGTGCCTTTCGTTGGCATTTAATGTTGGATTTGGCGACCTTTCTATTTTATAATTATTTGTTTGGCTGGCTCGAGGTCCGGGGCTTATTTATTTAATGTAACCAATATATTTCGGCTGCACTTTAGCAACCGTCTTGAGGGAACTAACACAAAAATAACAAGTAAGAGGTTCTAGCCGGGAGTTCCCGACTAGGGGATACCCTGAATCCTCTTATTGTTATATACACCAAATGCAGCACGCGCTACTAAATTAAGATAAATTAAAAAAAAACCCATTAAAAATGGGTAAAAAAGGTATAATGTTTTTGTGCAAATGTATGTAACAGGCAGAAGGAAACATCTCCGACCCCATAAAGTATATATATATTTTTGATCAGCATCAATAGCCGAGTCGATCTAGCCATGTCCGTCTGTCCGTATGTATGAACGCAAGGATCTCAGAACCTATAAGAGCTAAAAGAATTAAATTCGTTTCACAAATACATCAAATTCACAGTGGAACTAGAACAAGACGGGAAGCTACAATTTTTAGACGCATTTGTAAGCAGAGTGGACACTCAATTAAGTGGTATATGGAACTCATAGCCTCTGGACGAATACTAAACTTTAACTCTAACCACCCAAAACGTATGATTATAAATACAGCACTAAGCTGTATGAGAAGACTGACAAACATATCGGACGCAATATACCATAAAGAAATTGATCACGCTATTAAAACACAGAAGCCAACGGTATCTACAAAAATATACAAATCTCTATCATATGTACCACGATTAGACAAGAAATAAAAGTAGCCCATAAGCCCACAAATACGTTTCAAAAATTGTTTAATAATACAAAAGCGAAAATACCAATGATGGACAAAAGTAACGTCATTTACAATATACCATGTGGCTAGGACAACAACAATATTTTCAACAGCGTGTACATCGGCACAAAAAAATCCAAGCTAAAAACAAGAATAACTCAACACAAATCGGACTTCAAATCAAGACATCAAAATAATATACAAAAAACAGCACTTATGTTACACTGTATACTGTACACTGCTTGTTTCTCGGTGGGCCGCGCCGGCTTGGCTCATCGGTTCTCTGTGTGCAGTTCCATCCCTGGCCCGCAGTCCGCATAATCGATTTCAACAAAGCTACGTCTGTAGCAAATCAGACCTACCTATACTAGACAATAGACACTATTTAAAATGATCCACATAATCGATAACAACAAACAGTCGGAACTTCTAACAAATGAACAAGACTAACAGCTGTAACAACAAGAAAAGGTAATCAACAAAGGTGAGACGCTCAATATAAATTAACAAAAAAACACTATTTATCCACTTTACTCTTCCAGATCGGGTCCCGGCTCCGGACCCAGAGTACCCGCGCTACCTGAGACGATCACCTGATCTCGTCTCCCTCATTTTGGCCACTAGATGGCCTTTAATCAGCCCGTGTCGGCTGTCATGCCCCCTCTTCCCATCAATTGAAACTTAGCAGGACATTTTTTCCCTCAATATGTGCGTATAATTACTTACATTTTCCTCAAATTAGAAACAATTAATATTATTGCTTATCGCATTTATCTTTGCAGCCCTTTTACAATCTAATGCAAGTGGACATTTCTTATAATTTTGTGCATATTCTTATAATTATTGACAATGTGTATTAAGTTCAAAAATGTTAATTTTTGCCAGGCGACGAAAACACTGCCAAAGTTATTGCCAGTCAACAAAAAAAAAACAAGGGGAAAGATACTAATATCAGGTAATTATTGCACCAATGGGGGAGCAAGTGCCCGCTGAAATAAATAAGTGTATATATATGTGTCACCAAGAAAGAAGTTATATACGTGTCAAAAGCGCTTATTATACCTTGCCTGCCTAGAGAGCTCTCTGGGAGGGGGCATGACATATATGCACATATAAGCGGGTATCGCTCGTGCACAAATTAACAATCTAATTATTTTCCTTTTTTATTTATTTGGCAGACGCAATAATCTTTGGGGCATTTCCTTCACCGTTCGCACTTTCGGAAATTTTCTGAAGTGAAACTATGCATAATGTACAGGTATGTATTCATACAATAAAACTAATTCTAATGATGGCAAAAAAAAATATGTTTTCTCCGTCAGGGGTCTCGAACATGAGTCTTCGTTTGACTCTGCTTGTAACTCGGGGCGAAGAAGGACGACATAGAACGGACTCACTCTGATGATGTGTGCGCGGTCTCGCCCGTGGCCGCTTCTTGGCCTATCCTTCTGGATAGCGTTGGTGACACGTGCGACGAGGGTATGGCTGATGTGCACCGCTGCGTCGAAACCTGGCCTGGGAGTGACTCTGTTGGTCCTCTCTGGTCCGAGAGCTGATCCCTTCGTTGCCGGATCCCTGGGTCGTTTATTTTATTATTTGTCTTATTTGATTTTTTCGTCTCGTCTCGCATGTAAGATTTACGTTTTTCGGCAACACCATCGGACCGAATTTCGGCACACGCAGCCCATCTGCACAGCTGCACTTTAGGGTCAATGGCCCAGTTGTACGCCAAGGGCATGTCAAGGGCACCCGATCCGCTCTCCTCCTAATCTCGCTATGAGCAAATCGGTTGCCCAATCATGCTCGCTCAATGGCATTACCCTTCTCTGCGCAGTGGATCGCAAGCCGGGCCTTGCCACTTTTCAATTAATTTGGCGCCACTGTGTGCCCGGTTTCACCCCCGCTACTCTGCTCATACGACAAAAAGATAATGGCGTGGCCGATAATAAAGAACGCATCCAACTAGGTAAACTATCGATGCTGCCAATTATATCAAATGCAATAACCAAATTTCGATACGACAACAATTTCACAACAAGAACAACATCATAACAAAAGACATATGTACATTAGAAATGTTACACATAATAAACACACCAAACAACAAAAGACTAAACTACAAAACAGACACCGAAAACTGCTGTGCTCACTTATACAGACATCTATTGAATTGTCAAACAGTTTCAACCTCCACGTCAAAGAGCGCAGACGTGTAAAACAATGTATGTTTTTTTTTAAATTTTTAAATTGTTACGTAATTGTTTTAATTTTATTTAATG